>NW_010400680.1:75099-86125 GCF_000710305.1 Buceros rhinoceros silvestris | reverse complement strand
CTGCTGATGGGCAGTTCAATAGACCCCAGTTTCCAGGTGATATGAATGCCATGGGGATGAGACCTCATGGTCTTAGGTAAGATCTCTGATCTCTTAAAATCAGGCTATTACAGAGGTAGTTTTACTTTTACAGAAATAAAGGGAGGTTTTTTTAAGGAAAAATCATCTGTGTTGTCTACAGTAGCTGGTAACCTTCCTGAAGTCAGTATGTGTAGTGAGTTTTCTTGTAAACTTCTGTAGCGTTAGAATGTGTATTTTACACTGTTTTACGATGTGTTTTATTGGGAATTAATCAGAAATAAAAATGGAGAAACTGCAATACTTGTGCAAGTTATGTGACCTGAAAGAACTTGTCTTCTGTGATTTTGAGACATTTCTTTTTTTCTACAGAAAAAAGGGAAATGTCTGACTTTAGGTTTCATGTCTTAACAATGAGTAAATGTAATATTCTTGGTTTCATTTATAATGAATATGTAATCAAACGTCGGCTCCTGGCTGTGCCATTTTTACAGTGGATGCTGTGACGTAAAGCGAATACCAGTACTGACATACAGTGTCATCTCAGGAATTACTAGTTTCAATATTTTGGATTTATTTCAGTAATTTCCGAATCCACACAATATTGCTTTTTATGCTGAGTTACATTAACATGTAGTTTATTTACTAAGATAGTTCTTACTGTTTTCTATCTGAGTTTTCTATCTGTTATTATTATCAGAATTGAAAACAGGTTGTTTATTAAACATAATTAAAGCAATTATTTTATTGTAGTCATAAAGCTCATTTAAATGTAAGCGTAATTAGTCAAAATATTTATTTAAATATCTTAATGAATGCATCATGTATTGCATTTTGGTGAATAGTTATTTAGTAATATATGCCAGACTAGGCAGTCCTGAGAAAAAAGATTATTTAGTCTTTCATACTCTATTTTAGATATGGATTTCCAGGAGGTGGCCATGGTCCACCATCAGGTCAAGAACGTTTCCTTGGTCCTCAGCAGCCCATGCAACGTCCTGGAGTTCCACCACAGCTGAGAAGATCTCTGTCTATTGATGTGCCTCGGCCAGTGAACAATCCACAGATAAATACGACATCTGGGATGTCTCAACATTTTCCTCCACAGGGAATTCCAGTTCAGCAGCACAATATATTGGGTCAGGCGTTCATCGAGTTACGTCACAGAGCTCCTGATGGGAGGCCAAGGCTGCCTTTTAATCCTTCTGCTGCAAATGTTATGGATGCGGCAGCACAACATCAACGGCATGCAGGGTTTATACCCAGACAGGAGTTCCCAGGCCCTAGACAGGCAGAACCACTGAGACATAATTCTCAAACTATACCTAACCAGTTGCCGATGTCTACAAGTTTGGAGCATATATCACAAGCCCAGCAGGATCAAATCAATTCTGACAACCCACCTGCACTTATAATACGTTCTCTAAGTCATCCACCAGTTGCTGATGCATTCCCAGGACCATCTTTGTCCACATCTGCACCAAGTGATGAATCCTCAAATTTACAGATTCCCAACCAGCCAAGTGACGCTCTAGAAGAAAAGCTTGATCCTGATGATCCTGCTGTAAAAGATTTGGATGTGAAAGACCTTGATGGGGTTGAAGTGAAGGATTTAGATGATGAGGATCTGGAAAATTTGAATCTAGACACAGAGGATGGGAAAGGAGATGAACTGGACACTTTAGATACCAATGATCCTCACCTTGATGATCTTCTGAGATCTGGGGAATTTGATATAATTGCATACACGGACCCAGATCTTGATGTGGGGGATAAGAAAGGGATGTTTAATGAAGAACTAGATCTTAGTGTTCCCATCGATGACAAACTAGATATCCAGGGCAAGTCAGAAGAATCAAAACAGAAAGAACAAGTTGATAGAATTGTTTCCCCTCCTGAGAACCCATCTCCACAGAAGAAATCTGCTACAGAAAATGAAATTAAAACAGAAGTACTTTCGCCAAACACTCAGGAGGAAAAGAAGAATGAAAATGAAAAAAGTGATGGAAGTGCTGAATCCACAAGTACTCAACAGGCTGCTGAAGTGGAGTTACAGGAGGGAGAAAAGGCTCCTGTACAGCCTGCTAATCCGGAATTCCCTGACAAAACCACTGCTGTTCCTAGCCAAGAAACAACTGTGCCTAGTCCAGATGCTCAGGGATCTGCTCCACTGCCTGTTCAAGGAGCAGTAAGTTCCTGCAGTATTTCTGGATCCACACCAGTCCTCTCAAGCTTGCTCGCTAGTGAAAGCTCAGATAATGCTGAAGCAAGGACTCTAGGATCTCCATCTCAGTCTTTGCCAACACCACAAATGAACCATGCATCAGGTATTCCACAAACGCTAATGACACCTGGTGGACAGATCCTGGAAAACACTTTGAATTCAAATTTGACCATGGTTCCACGAATGAACCATAATTTTTCTCAAGGCTCACCAAATCCAGGGTTTATTCAGGGTCAGTCATCTAATCATAACTTTGGGACAGGACAGCCATCTAATCAAACTGTGGCAGTAACAAACCATCCTGGTCCTAGTGGCATATCTGGTCCCCAGCAGATAATGCTCCCTCAACCATTAGCTCAGCAGCAAAATCGAGAGAGACCGCTTCTGCTAGAGGAACAGCCGCTTCTTCTGCAGGATCTTTTGGATCAGGAAAGACAGGAGCAGCAGCAGCAGCGACAGATGCAAGCCATGATTCGCCAGCGTTCGGAGCCGTTTTTCCCCAATATTGGTATGTGGATGATCTACTTGCCTGTGTTGTGCTCAGCTTTTTGAAAATACAACAATAAATAAGTTAAGTAATCTGTAGCACTGAAAGAAGCAGATTGGTATGTGGAGCTTGAAGGTGGCATAAAAAAACCCCCAGCCTGCCTAGCAGGTACAATGGGAGTGTGGAAATTGAGCCTGTAGGTGGCATTTTGAACTCCATGGCGAGGCTCCTGTTGACAGTAACAAAACAGGGTAACTCTGCATTATTGCTACTTTTTCTGACTTCAGCTTTGTTGGGTGTTTCTTTATACTTCGGGTTCTCATCCATGCTGTGGTGTAAATGCACTCTTTGTAAACAAAACTAAATGATCAAGTACAATAGATGAACTTTGAATGTTGGATCTACCAATTTTCTGTTTATGATTATAGTTGTTTGGGGTTTTTTCCAGTGTTTATTGTGTCTCAAGGAAAGGGGTCACTTCTGTATTACTAATTCACCATCCAGGCAAGGCACAGGAGCATCACAAATAATTCTGCATGTACTAAAAGCGTTTAAGATAAACTGACATTTCCTGTTTAATATAACATACCAGTTTGAGCATTCAGATCAAGACCAAGATTGAGATTATTTAATTGTTATTAACGCAATACAAAATTTGAGAAATACGTTTGTCGTAACTACTCTGGCCATCAAGACTGTTTGCTCAAAAAGCAAATTTAACCTACCCCCTAAGTCACAGTTCCATATTTGTAGCGTGGCTGGAACATGCAGTAGCCACCCCAGATGGCTAAGATGTCCTGCGGAGGTCCCTTCCAACCGCAGCTGTTGGGTACTTCCATTTATCCTGCCCTGTGTGAGGCACCTAGTGGGACAGACAGCAAAAAGGCAGAGTCCTCCCTGCTTGTGGGCTTTTCAGATGCTGTGTGGGGCCTGTGCACGTGCCTTTCTGCACGTAGTGCTACTGGTAACTGCAGAGAGACTAGACCAGTTTTTAGTATGGTAGTGGTGGTGTGTCAGTTCTCCAGCTGAACTCAACAAAAATAACTCTTCTTCCTGATCCTGAAAGCTGTAAATAGATTTTATTTATCTGTTGAGTCTTTGGTTAAATTTGGTCTAGAGCCCTTCTTGGACTGACCTGCTTTTTTTTTGTATGTTGTGGCTGAAAACGAGGGTAGTTGCTGCTGGAGTAACTTTCTTTAGAGGATACATGAAACTACGTATTAACAATGAATTTCGAAGTGGAGAGGACAAGTAATGTGAAATAGTAATGCAGTTATGTTGTTTCACGGATGATTTGTGTGTGAACTAGAACTAAACAAGTCAGTTCCAGTTAATAACTTGGAAAGTTCAGCTATGTAATTTGCTTTTACTGTTTTTCTTTTATAGACTTTGATGCAATTACTGATCCCATAATGAAAGCAAAAATGGTAGCTCTGAAAGGAATCAATAAAGTCATGGCGCAGAGTAACATGGGGATGCCACCGATGGTTATGAACAGGTAGGCAACAACGATACTGTTCTTTAGGGCTACGACACGGAATAGAAAATGGCAGAGCTAGGGGAGACTGCACAGGAAACGAAACCTTTTTAATGTGGAAAAAGATCTCTTTGTCACTTAGCTCACAGTCCATGATAATAGAAGATTAAAATAAAATAAGCGTTTACTACTGTGGAAGTAGAAACTGTAATTAAAGTATTAAAACACGTCAGATGTGCGTTCCAGTTGTAAAGTCATTGGTCAGCATAGTCGACATGGCTTCACTGTTGATGCTTGCCTTGATTTCTCACTTTACTAATTAAGTAATGACGCATCTCCCACACATTGTGTCCGAAAACTGCTGATGGCTGTGTAACAGGTAAACTTCATGCTGCGGCATATCATTTAATGTTACGTATAATTAAGATACAGCCCAAGTAATGGAGTTTTCATCCTCTCTTTAAATCCATTCTGAGGACAAAAGGAGCGATGAAACTGTGCAGACTTTGCCATGACTGCCTTTACCGTAGGTGGGGAGTCTATGGGCCGGAAAGGAGCTGCACCTTTTCGGTTTATGTGGCCCTTAAAACTCTTGTTTTCTCCTTCCAAACACATACTTCAGTGTTCTATGACAATACGTGACTTACCCAACTCTAGTTCACTTTGCTGCTCACTGTGATATCTAAATCCTTGATTTTTTTTTTTTTTTTTTTTTTTTTTTTTTTGTGGTAGTATCTGAAAACACAAACAGGTAATTTTTTGGAGCATCTTCAGTGTTTATCACGGTACAGCATGTTTACATCTCTCTGGAGAGCGTAGAATGCAGTAGTTTCAACCAAGAGCAAAATGTAGTAGCATAAAATGAGAATAGTCTTCAGATGTTGAAAAAGTTTGGTGCAGAATTTCAAACAAATGTCGATGAAGTATTTGGACGCTTTGTGTGAATTTGGTGTAATACAAAAGGTGGCCTCTGCCCTAAAATACCCACCAGTTTTAAAAATTATAATTTCACTTTCTATTCAAATGTCAATAGGTTTCCTTTTATGGGTCAGCCAGTGCCAGGAGCTCAAACCGGTGAAGGGCAAAATCACATGCAGCAGGCAATTACACAGGTAATGCAGCTTGATGTGGGGTTTAAACAAAAGTCTTTAATAATGATAACTAATTTGGGGGGGGTTAACTGGATCATGATTTAACATCCTTGTCTGTATGTTTTACTGAATTTTCTAGGATGGAAGTTTGACACCTCAGATTTCTAGGCCTAATCCTCCCAATTTTGGCCCTGGTTTTGTCAGTAAGTACAGATTTAATAATTTATTGTATGTTGATGTTTTGTTCTATGGTTCTGGGGTTTCTTTTAATTAAAATAACCATAAGTGGATCTTGCCTCTCAAAAATTCATCCTTTCAAAATTGAATTATTTCATCATTATGATATCAACTAATAAAGGGGTGCATAGTAAATGGTCTTAACATTTTTTCTAGAAGCTGTCCTCAGAGAAACACCGTAAGGAAAGAGGGAAACAGAACTAACAGAAAATTAACATTATTTGAATTTGTGTGAGAACAGTAATCTATTAACTGACAAACTGCTGTGTGTAAAACCTAGTCGTTGTGGTTGGTGTAATATTCAGAGCTCAATGAGAACAACAGTCTATGCTGAGGAGGAGGTTTTTATTTCAGAAGGAAAACGTTTTGTGCAGCATCATTGCCGCTTTAACAAATACCAATAAAAGCTTTCCAGGCATTGCTTAAGCAAGGCTGGCAGGATCCACAGTTGTTGAGAGAAGAAATATACAGCACTAGTATTTTGTGTTCCTTGTTTCTGGTTGCTCTGGATCAATTGTAAATCCTAGTCTCTGTGATGAGAAGGATTTATTAGCAGATACTAAAACTGAGCATATGTTGGAAGAGGAAGACAATGTCTAACAAAGTGTTTCTATCACTGTAAAAATGTTACCTGATATTTATGAATAAGTAAACGCCTTCACCTTTTCCAGAAACTGGAGTAGCAGCACTGAGCATGCCATAAGAAGCTTTTGCAATATTATCTGTATTAATTTCCGGTGAGATTTGATACGGCACTCAGTGGTGGCCTCACTCTGGTTGGGGTGGAGGTGGTTCTGAGCACTTGAGAAAATCTGTTTCTCATTTTAGTAGTAGTTATTCTTACCTGCGAGTTGTTAATATTTCATTTGCACTTCCCTGTTGCTCCTGTCTGCAGTTACTCTCCATCATTTCCATTCAAGTGACCCTTCAGATTGTGTGATTAGTTCTGCAGAATTTATCAGCGAAAGAACGGGCTCCCCTCTAGGCTGTAGCTGGCTCTGTGATTGCATTTAGTTGAGCCATTAAGAGTCGATGGCTGTCGCTACTGCAGTGACTGTTGAAGTGGAAGGTGAAGTGAAGTTGGAGCGCAAGGAGGGCAAGGTTATATTGAAGTCGTACTGCTGTGTTTATTAAACAAACTCCCTATACAAGGAAGATCCGTGCTGTACTCCTGGTTACCCAGCGCATTGCCACAGTGTGATCAGGCGACAAACGATACCATCACCAAACCTTTTCTCTTGCCTTCTGGGCTTAGTGCAGATCAAGTGTTACCAGACATGATTGACTGGCCTCAAGAAAAGCATCTGAGAGCAATGGACTGCTCATAGCAGATGCGCCTTTCTCGTTTGTAACGAGAGTAACGTCTCAGTCACGGTCTGAAGAGAGTGCATTTGTTTGTGGGGAGGAAAAGGCACTGGTGCTGAATGCAGTGTGCGGAGAACTGATGACAGAAAGTTATTTTTGCCAAGACACTATCTTTCTTTCATTTAATGAGTATCTGATGGATGTTTATAATTTTAATTTTTTTCTTAGCAGTAGTAATAAAAATAGATTTTATATGTATAAAACTCTTCTGCAAACACCAGAATTAATGAGGCCATGTTTCCTGTAAATTTGTGTCCTTACTCCCTGATGTCTTTCCTTCTATGTGAGTACTTCCAGAGGGCTTTCATGTCCCCTATTCTGTGACAGAGCAGGGTACCACCAGCTTCTGTAGCTGCTTTCAAAGCCACATTTGCTCACTGGCTAGCAAGTGCCCATTTGCTGGCTAGACAGTGGGCCGATGTCCCTTGAAATTAAAGGACTATGTTAAAACTGCTCTCTCTTAATAAGTGCTGTAATTTGGATCTGTCTCATTTACTCAAATCATGACAAGAGCTTAATATCTCTTGAGATATCAAATCCTCTGTCAAAGTTGGATGAACCTGACGAATAGTTTCGTAAAATAAAGGGGGAACCTGTTGGTTAAACATCATCTCTAAAAAGCAGAATGAGAGCCCATCCCCAGGACGAGCTCATATCATACTTCATTTCCTTTCTCTCTAGATGATTCACAAAGAAAGCAATATGAAGAGTGGCTACAAGATACACAACAGCTTCTTCAAATGCAACAGAAGTACCTTGAGGAGCAAATTGGAGCACACAGAAAATCAAAAAAGGCACTCTCAGCAAAACAGCGTACAGCCAAGAAAGCTGGCCGTGAATTCCCTGAAGAAGATGCGGAACAGCTTAAACATGTTACTGAGCAGCAAAGTATGGTCCAAAAACAGCTAGAACAGGTACTCATCTGGAATCCAAACTGATCACCGTAATACTAAGTTGTCATGCTGGTATGACTTTCTGAATCTTCTAAAAGGGAGTTGAAATGCTTCAGTACAGTGGAGCTCCTTTAAAGGGAGCCACTCCCTGTCATATTTTGGTGTGTAACAGCATTACTCTCCATGGCCGGTGACGCTGGCGTTGTAGCAGAATATGCTGTGGCAAACGGTACAATAAAAAGCTGGTTTTGTACTTTGTGAAGAGGGCAAATTGCTTGGCAAAATGACTTGCAACAGATTTCCTGGCACCATGAAAAGCATAAATGAAAGATTCAGAGGAAAGTCTTAGCATGCAGGGCTTCGTTTCAGGCTTGAATGAACCTCATAACTCAGTCTGTTTTCAGGTGTCTTTGCATAATCACAACCACTTGGTTAGGTGCCAGTTACATGTTACTGTTTAAAAATCTCTTTTCGTTTTATCTTTAGTCTCATTTTACGATCTGTCTAGTTTCTAGACACTCATCATCAGTGTGTGTTATCTGTTACTGAATCTTGGAATAATATGGGTCAAAGGGATAGCTGGAGATCATCTAGTCTACTGATCAAAGCAGCCCTAGCTTCCTGGTTAAATCAAGTTGCTCAGTGCCTCATCAATCAAGTTTTGTAGGTCTCCAAGGGTAAGGATCTCCCAGCCTCTCTGGGCCCCTGTTCCAACGTGTAACCAACCACTTTCACAGGGTTTTGTTTTTCTCTATATTCAGCTGGAATTTTGCTTGCTACATCTTGTAGCTGTGATTATAGTAAGTGAGATTAAAGTTAAACCTGTGACAGCTTTGTTAAATCTATGCTTTGGTCAACAGTATTGAATGATGTGTTTCTCAAGACATTGTTTATGAATTATGTAGCCTGATTGTCACCACCAACTAGACCTGCTGAATATAAAAATGCTTTAGAATTATCCTTTATTTATATGAGGGGAAAAGTTGGCAGCAGGCTGCTTGGAATGAAGCCCTAAGTGATACCTGACCCTTGAGTTCTTGCTTCTGTGTTGCTTCAAGACAAAGTACGCATAGGATAGAATATTATTTGGCTCATCTTTTCACTATGTGAAAGGGAATGAAGCAGATAAATTATGTCTACATCATTTCTCCCTTTTTCTCCTTTCCAGAGTTAATCACAAGTAGAATAAAGGCAAAAAAAACCCTGCTTAAACCAATCTGTATCTTAACGTACATTTAGTCTAGTTATCTACATCCTAAACAGCTCCTTGTTCCATACCTAGTACGAGCTTAAATAAGGTTCTGCTAAAGTATGTTTTTAAGGACCTTCCATTTGAAGCAGTTCACCACTCTTTCAAATCAAATCAAGTGATTTTTCTGTAATCGAGCTTCTGTTAGTTTTTGAAAAGCACAAAGTCTGTTTATGTATACAGAGAGAAAAGAGATCTCAAATCTCTGTGAATTGCTGGTCCTGGACACAGGCATGGAGAAACCGGAGCTGACTTTGTGCAACATGAGCTTACGCCTGACAGGGCTGTTAGCTCAGGCGCAGAGCCCTGCAGACACTACCATATTGTCTGTGCGGCCAGGGCAGCTGAAACGCTTTGGGGTGGCACTGTGCCTGTGCTAATAAGCCCTGCCTTGTTCTCCCCTGCGCTGTTACAATCGCCAGGTCGATCTGCGCAGGTTGGCTCAGGTCCAGCTGGGTGCAGTCAGTGCTGGTCCCTTGAGATGTCAACTAATGCCAAGCAGAGTCACGTGGCTGATCTGCCTCTGCAGATCCTGGAGGGCGTAGTGGTTGGATGCCTCGTGGTGTAGGTGTACCGAGCCAACGCTGGTTTAGCGCTGTGTCCTCCACGGAGAGGGCCTGGAGCACTGGGCTGTGCAATGCAGATTCATCCAGTTGGTGGCTTTATGCAGTGGCACTGTTTATCTGGCAGTGTCGGTGCCAAGCCAGGGCTCATAAATCATCTTGGACCTGAAATTACTGTGTAAAGAATCTTATGGGCGCATCTGTCCTGCGCTCAGGAGCGTGTCCTGAAATACCTCTGTTATCTTGAGCTTTCTGGCTTGTCCCTTGCCCCAGGTAAAGGAGAGCGCTATTATGTTATGGAATTTTCCTGACAGTACAAACAGCAGTGGAAGCTTTGATGGTCATAATCTAATGAAAAGAAGTGAGAGAGAGGTTTTCCGTAATGTCTGTATGATTAACCATGGATTACAAGTCCTTTTATTTTTTTAGAGAGCACTGTAGTTAGGTATCTGTTGTGCCTCTGAAATTCTCTTTCTTGTCTGGTTGACGCTGTCATATTCTTCCATTGGCTTCTCCTGCTTGCCTTAAAAATAAACTACTAGGCTTAACTTACAGTGTCCTAGTCATGTTTATTTTCATCCTAAAATTTAAAATTTTCAAGCAGTGGTTGCCATTTTCGTCTGCTGTGTGATGCCTGAGGATCTGCCTGTGAATAAATGGAAATCTACCTCACTGTTTTCCTGCCAACTTTCCAATTACATCTTTTGAAAATTCTTCCTGATGTGTGAAGATCATCCATCTCACTGTTTCCTTTTTCCTGTCCCCAACTGTTGTTAACCCTGTCCATGAATGCTAAGATCTGTAGGACAAGGATTACTTTTGGTTTAGGTTTGTGTATTCTCTAGCACAGTGCACTCTAGGTATGTAATTAGAACTTCAAGGCACTGTTGGATTTTTCTAAAATTTGGGGATGATGGTATTTGTAATGAAGTAATGGCTGTTTGGCCTTAAAAAGGGAGAGAAAACTGCAGAAATGCCATTTTTGCTGGAGTTTGTTTCAGCACTAGTGTGGCCAGCAGCACCAGGGAAGTGATTGTCCCCCTGTACTCAAGCACTGGTGAGGCCACACTTCGAATACTGTGTCCAGTTTGGGGCCCCTCACTACAAGAAGGACATTGAGGAGCTGGAGCATGTCCAGAGAAGAGCAATGAAGCTGATGCAGGGTCTAGAGCACAAGTGTGTTGAGGTGTGGTTGAGGGAACTGGAGTTTAGTCTGGAGAAAATGAGGCTCAGGGGACATCTTATCACTCTCTACAACTACCTGGAAGGAGGTTGGAGAGAGTCAGTCTGGTCTCCAAAGTAACAAGCGATAGAACAGGAGACAGCTTCAAGTTGTGCCAGGGGAGGTTTAGATTAGACATGAGGAAAAGTTTCTTCACCAAAAGGGTTGTCTAGCCCTGGAACAGGCTGGCCCGGGGCGTG
>NW_010400680.1:60141-75085 GCF_000710305.1 Buceros rhinoceros silvestris | reverse complement strand
CCCAGGGCAGTGGTGGAGTCACCATCCCTGGAGGTATTAAAAAGATGTGTAGATGTGGTGCTGAGCAACATGATTTAGTGGTGATCTGGCAGTGCTGGGTGAACGGACTTGATGGTCTTAAAGGTCTTTTCCAACCTAAATGGTTCTGTGATTCATTGTCTACTGAAATGATAATGGTGAGTTCCATGTTTTATGCTACTTACATAGTCAGTACGTGTCAGAGATGATTAATGACTTTTTCAATTTTTAGATTCGAAAGCAGCAGAAAGAGCATGCAGAGCTAATTGAGGAGTATCGAATCAAGCAGCAGCAGCAGTGTGGAATGGCACCCCATGCCATAATGCCAGGTGTCCAGGCTCAACCACCAATGGTTCCGGGAGGAACAGCACCAGCAATGAATCAGCAAAATTTCCCCATGGTGGCACAACAGCTCCAGCATCAGCAACATACAGTGGTAATCCCTGGGCAACCCAACCCAACCAGAATGCCAAATTTATCTGGATGGCAGTCTGCAAATGCCCCTGCAAGTCATATTTCCATGAATCCAGCAAGGATGCAGCCTCCAATGACGCCGTTGCCAATTACTCCTGGTACACCAGCTCCAGTGCCTGGCCCAAGTGCAACTGCACAGTCAGGGCCGCCACCAAGGGTGGAGTTTGAGGACAACAACCCTTTTAGTGAAAGTTTTCAAGAGCGTGAAAGAAAGGAACGTTTACGAGAGCAACAGGAACGGCAACGCATCCAGCTTATGCAGGAGGTAGATCGGCAGAGGGCTTTGCAGCAGAGGATGGAACTGGAACAGCACGGTATGATAGGGACTGAACTGAATAACAAAACATCCCTATCTCAGATACCTTTCTTTAATTCTGATCTACCTTGTGATTTCATACAAACTCCGCGACCCCTTCAGCAGTCTCCTCAGCATCAACAGCAACCAATGGGGCAGATTCTGCCACAAGGTTCTGTGACTTCGCCTCCTGCCACAAATTTTATGCAAAGCAGTGAGCGAAGGCCAGTGGGACCTACAGCTTTTGGACCTGATGCATCTGCTGTTCCAGGTGGAGCCCCTAATTTCCATAACGTAAAACAAAGCCATGGGAATCTCCCTGGGGCTGCCTTTACGCAAAACCAAGTCAGGCCTCCGTTTGCTTCTGCCGTACCTTCATCTACAGTACTAGGAAGTGGTGCCCCATGTGGTTCGGACACTAGTGTGCCCCAGGCAACAAATTTCCCTGGATCAAGCCAGTCTCTCATACAGCTATATTCTGACATAATCCCAGAGGAGAAAGGAAAAAAGAAAAGGACACGAAAAAAGAAAAAGGACGACGATGCCGAATCAATAAAAGCCCCATCAACTCCACATTCAGATATAACTGCACCATCAACTCCAACCATTTCTGATTCTACCTCCACCCCCACAGTTAACACCCCCAATGAACTTTCACGACATCAAGATGAACAAGAGCCAGCGGAATTAACGGGCCCATCAGTGTCAAACGTAGGAGAGAGCCAGACCTCTCCAGAGCTGGAATGTAAGCTGCCCAGCAGTCTGCCGCAGAAACAGCCGAGTGTCGGTACAGAGGCTGAGAAGGCTAAAACAGATACACCTACCAGCATTCAAGAAGTTAAACTAGAAAAGGCAGACACTGAACAGTGCTCGGGTCAAGCTGAGCCTAAACCAGAAAATCCAAGCAGTATTAAGGTGGAAGAAGATAAGGCCACAGCACAGCCTGCCTCTTCAGCTCAGAGTCCAGCACAACCAGCTAGCGTTCCAGCAGCGAAAGGAGAGTCAGGGAATGAACTGCTGAAACACCTGCTTAAAAATAAGAAGTCCTCATCCCTTCTAAATCAGAAATCAGAGAACAGCAGCCGCACAGAAGAGGAGGCTTCTGGGGATAAGAAGTTAACAGAGAAGCCGAACCCAGCTGAAGGAGTGGTGAGCCTGCTACTGGTTTTGTTGTACAGTGGTCATCAACGATCAACAGCTAGTTTGTGCGTTTACCGTGGGCGTTTGTGGGAATTTGGGGGAGATAACCTACCTGCACAAGGGTGGAATAAACAGCTTCAAGGAATTCTTACCTCCCTTCCTGCTTTTGCTCCATGAGGAAATCATATGTTACAAAAAGAACAAATTTTAGTATGACTTTGTAGGTCAGTGCATTCAGAAATTAAAGTGCAGAAAATAGTTTTTCTGTAGCTAATCATCTTAAAAATGCTACTTCCAAATATTTACCAACATTAAGGCCATATCTTGCAGGATACGGCATGTCCGTATGCTGCTTTCTTCTGTGGCTCCACCTTAGTCATGTGTAGGATGACCCATGCACCTTGGCAGAGGCTTCACGGCCCTTCGTCTGCTCCATTTGGAGTGTTCTGTGAATGAGCCGTGCTTGGGTTTTGCCCCTGAAAATCATATATCGTTGCTTATTTTAGTAGAGGCTGTGCTTTAGGATTTTTACTGAGTGCTGAAATTCTTAAATTTCCTAAAATTGCTGGATTTTTGTGTTACAGAATATTTCTCTTATTAATTCTATTTTGTTGGAAGGGAGCGTTAATTCATTATATGATTTAATAATTTATAAGGTTCTTCAAAACAGACCTAAAGAAAATTGCTTTCTGTGGAGGTAGGATACACCTTAGATTTGTTGGTCATTTTATTGTAATCCATACTATCTTCTCAGCTTTTTTTCTATCTCTAATTTTGAGACAAAATTTAAACATGTTCAAAACGAATAAAGATTGAGAAAATTAAAGGTAATTGTAAGCAGCAGGTAAGTGTAAAGATCCACAGTTAAAACTTACAGGACAGGAATAGTGTGACAGTACTTGTGGTAGGGGTCACACAGAGCTGTTTAAAATAATAATTGATAAAAAGCAATGGGACATCTCTTTTGTTTCTCCACTGTCGTTGGGTTACAAAGCCCCACTCTGATTACTTCTACGCAACTATCCTTTTATGTGAAGAATGGCCTTGCAAATTCCTTCTGAAAGTATTTCAGCAAGTGGCGCGATCCAGAAGTGTTTCACAGCACTGTTTTTGCATCTAACCTCAAAATACATTTGTATCGTATTAACTTAGGTGCTGTTTTTCTGTAACCAAGTCTGCCTTTCATTGTGCCCTCAAGAAACTCTCCACGGTTGCATGCAGATGTAACTTTATTTTAGGAGGTATTCAAAAGAGATTGTTTCTTGTCTGTGAGTTTCTAACGATGTTTTGCGATGCCAGCGGCGTTAACGATAAGTCGTAATTCTGTGTGTAGGGACAGTACAGCAGTGGCAGTTGCTGGTGAGACAGCAAAGTAAACAAACCGTAAAGTACAGTTAGTTATCGATGAGATTTATTATACCGTGCATGTTCTTTTGGACTACGGTGCAGTAAATTTGAATGAACTGTGTATTAAAATGTGAAAAATTCTGCTTCACTTCTTTTTTTATACCAGCAAACTGCAGGAAACCAGATGCAAGGTGCATTTGGGTGTAGTAACAGCCAGCTTCAGAGAACAGATGCAGGACCTGAAACCAAGAAACAGAGAAGTAAGCGAACTCAGAGGACAGGAGAGAAGGCGGCTCCTCGGTCCAAGAAAAGAAAAAAAGAGGAAGAAGAAAAGCAAGCTATTTACCCTAATGCTGATACGTTCATCCAGCTAAAGCAGGTAGGTATACGGGTGCTGGGTGATGTGTCAAGGGGACTCTTGAAAGAGTGGACTTCTCAAGACAGCGGTGAGGTTGATCATGAAGTTGAATTTTGAGTACAGGGTGTAGGAAATTTGTAGCGTGGAGTTTATTTCAGTTTGTAAGATTTACTGACATGGCAGGCGTTTGGTGGTCTGGAAGCTATGGAGTTCCTGCCAGCTCGGGCAGCCTCTGTGGCTGAACTGGCTGGGGGGCCGAGCTGCGGCGCTGCTCGGCCGGGGCAAAGGCGTTTGGTGGTCTGGAAGCTATGGAGTTCCTGCCAGCTCGGGCAGCCTCTGTGGCTGAACTGGCTGGGAGCCAGAGCTGTGGCTCTGCTGGCCAGGGACCACCTTCCTTAACAAAGAGAGGCATGTGCTAGACATGGTTTTCTGATTGTGGGGAAATTCCAATTATTTTTTTTTAAATAGGAAACCACTCTACTGATGTTTGGAGTTTTGCAATGCTTCTGTATTATAGTTAGAAATGAATTTTTTTTTCTTTTAATACAGCAGCTTTCTCTTCTGCCTTTGATGGAACCAATAATTGGAGTGAGCTTTGCACACTTTCTTCCCTATGGCAGTGGCCAGCTAAATGGTGGAAACCGACTTGTGGGAAGTTTTGGTAGTGCTACTCTTGATGGGGCCTCAGATTACTACTCCCAGCTCATTTACAAGGTGCGGTTTTAATCTGGATTTCTATTGTGTTCCCTCTATGGAAAAAGAAGCTTATGACCTTATTGTCATGAGTTGGTTAGATTTCCTGCCTTTTATGCAACGAGAAGAAAATAATTTTCTATTGCTAGACTAGATAGACAGTGCAGTGGTGAAACAGTCACCACTGGTTTACTCTTAAAGTGGAAATCAGTTCTGGAAACTGTGTTGTAAACTAAATAAAAACTACAAATATTCCTTTTTAAAATGGATGCTAAATAGTGAAAATTGTAATTACAGGTTTATGGAGCAGAAAAGGCTGAATTTTCAGTACTTTGCTAGGTCATTAAAAGCATTAAAGCATTTCTTAATGTGAATTAAATGGGAAATAAACTTCCCTCATTTGTCCTCGAAGCCCTGACTAAGAACCTGAGAACTCTGAGCAAAATAGACTGTTTGTTGATGAGCTAATAACCCACAGGATTTAAAACTCAGTCTCTGAGACCAGAGTGACAATATTGAGGAGCAGCAAGATAGTGAACAGACAGAATCAAATTTGCTGCTTGGCTGCCCTCATATAAAAACCTCAGTAACTTACTAAAAACCGGAGTTGTTTAGTCCATTCCAGCCTTACACGGCACGTAAACTGAGAATGTGACCCAGCAGAAATAGCTGCTGTGGTCAAAAGTGAATAAAAAGTATTAGCTTTGTAAGCATGACTGCAGGAAGAACAAGTTCTGAAGTTTATCGTTTAATTTTTGCTTAAAATATGTGCAGTTAAGTAGGCTAGCGAGAAGTAGCCTGGGGTGTGAACTTGCAGAGTATCTGCTTCTCCATGGTAACTGCTTCGGGGAAAGCTCACCCTGCGCTTAAAGTGAGGTAGCTTCCCTTTTAGTGACAGTCGGCTGAGCTGACTTGTTCACGGTGGTGGAGAGTCACTGTGGAATAGCTCAGTCTTAAATTCAGACCTTTGCTTAAACTGCAGGAACTTGTTGGGGCTCCCAAGCCATTCCTGAAGTTGTTCTTTGTGCTTTTCTGTAAATAATTTAGCTATCTCTTCCTCCAGCAATTCATACTCCTCATGAAAACCTGTTTTGCTGGTAATACCATTGATAGAAGAAAGGCAAAGCATTGTGTCTTTTACAGTAGATACTTCCATGTGTTTGGTCACATACTGGAGAAGTAACTGTCAGTGCTTACCAGTGCTACCTCTGGGTGTAAAAGGAGGCGAGTGGGTTACGTTGTCTAGTACTAGAACAGGGCATGTTTTCACCGTGTGTTCTGTGGCTGACTTATGGTTCTTTAATCTCACGCAGCAGAACAATCTGAGCAATCCTCCGACACCCCCAGCCTCTCTTCCTCCCACACCACCTCCAGTGGCATGCCAGAAATTGGTAAATGGCTTCGCAACCACTGAGGAACTTGCTGGCAAGGCTGGTGTGTTAGGAGGTCATGATGGTAAGACTTACTACGTATTGTTTCCATAATAAATGAGTCAAGTTTGTAGCACATGAATAAGTAGGTATCTTGGATGCTTTTCAGTTGCTATAGTCTTATTTTATAAAAACAGTGTGCCGGGACTCTTTAAGGTTGTTACCATTGTTTTCCAGCTTTATTTTACACCAGTGTAGTGTCATATGATAGCCTTTTCCCTGTGCCCTCTCAAAAACACGTCGAGATCTAGAAGCGCTCTTCAGAAATGAAAAAGAAAACCTCAAAATCCATTTTTTATATCCAGTACGAATGACTAACCAGTTAGTTGAGTGAGCTCAGGAGCGGTCTACCCAGAACGTGTCCTCAGCAGGCTTTGTCTGCAGCCAGCATATTAAAATTGCTTTTTGTTAAAATAAGGACTTCATAAGGACTGTTCAGTGATTAAAATGCCTTTTCCCCACCACTTTTCCTTTGTTGTTACAAAGTCATTTTGCTTTTTTTTTTAAAGTAAAACAAAACTCCTTGCTTCCTGGTAGGAGGCACACACAAAAGCCTTTCAAGTTCTCTTTGCTCAAAATTTGTGGTGTTTTTTTTTTTTTTTAATATGGAGATTAATTGTGAATGGTCAAATATTTTTGAACTACAAGTGGGTGAGAGCGGTGTTACCCTCTGCAGTAATGCCTTGGTTGTATCAGGTATCCACCATACCCTGATGCACAGTGTGTATTGGTGGGAGAGCTGCACAGGTGTCTCATGGTGCTGCGTGCTTCTGTTTTCAGTTACCAAAGCTCTGGGACCAAAGCAGTTCCAGTTGCCTTTCAGACCACCAGAAGATTTATTAGCAAGAGCAATGACTCAGGGCCCTAAAACTGTGGATGTTCCTGCTTCACTTCCAACCCCACCTCACAACAATCAGGAGGAGTTAAGGTAGGTTTTCCTGGATATCTTCAAAAACATACCTGGACCAGATTTTTTGACCTTTTAGTAGGAAATAAGACTGTGAGGGCATGAGGAAATGAAATCCATTGTGCAGAGAATGTAATGGAATAGTTTGTCCTGCTTGACTCTTGCATATGTAGAGAGCAGCACAGAGAAGTAGGTGACTTCTGCCAGTGCTAGACTCTCGATTCTGTTAAAATTGTTAAGAATTCATTATCTTGCTTTCTTAAAAGTGGAAGAAAATTATACAAATCACTGTTTTTTTCTGGAGCATCATGGTACAGTAGCATGACAGTATATGACTGCCCTACTGCACAGCAGAACTGTGCAAGTGTCAGCCCGAAAGTACCCCAGCTCTGCTCAGTTCCTGTTACCATGTGAGAAATACGTGCTAGAAACGCGACTCTCCCTTCCACTTGCCTCACCAAAATTGGGCGGATGGAGCCATGGGGAACAGACAGGCCTGTGATCACAGAATCAGAATCACAGAATCATCATCCGGCCGGAAGAGACCTCAAAGATCATCGAGTCCAACCGTTGCCCTTACACTGCCAGGGTCCCTACACCATGTCCCTCAACACCAGATCCACACGATTTTTAAACACTTCCAGGGATGGGGACTCCACCACCTCCCTAGGCAACCCGTTCCAATGATGGAGCCTGGGCTTTGATAGTGCCTCTGTTTTCCTTTATATATCTTCCCCAAGTACCCACCGTGCGCAGTGGAGTATGAGATACCCAGAAGTAATGGCCTACCACGTGGTTGCGCTCCATGACACATAGCAAGAAGCAGGTTCATTATAGCTCCCTCTCACGGTTCGTAAGTTTGGCTTTCCGGAGGTTTTTAACCTGTTTCCAAAACAGCTTTTTGGGGTTTTGTTCCAGGGTTCAAGATCACTGTGAGGACAGGGACACTCCTGACAGCTTTGTTCCTTCTTCCTCTCCTGAAAGCGTGGTGGGAATGGAAATCAGTAGGTATCCAGACTTGTCAGTTGTAAAGGAGGAGAACCCAGAACCTGTACCATCTCCCATCATTCCCATCCTACCTAGCAGTACTGGAAAAGGTGAGACTGCAGCAGAACCAACAGTTTGAACTAGGGGTTTTTGTTTGTTTTGGCTTGGGGTTTTTTTTTGCATTCACATGTACAATTGTGTACAATTAACCTGGTGTATTCCATTTTATTTGCAGGTTCAGAAGCCAAAAGGAATTACATAAAATCAGAACCCGGTTCAGGAGCATTACCTGGTTCTGGTTTCTTTGCCTCTCAGCTTGGACCATCCCAGAATGGTCCTAAATCTGGCCTTATA
The DNA here is from genome assembly GCF_000710305.1 of Buceros rhinoceros silvestris. Classification (NCBI taxonomy): domain Eukaryota; kingdom Metazoa; phylum Chordata; class Aves; order Bucerotiformes; family Bucerotidae; genus Buceros; species Buceros rhinoceros. The sequence continues at coordinate 67,082 of NW_010400680.1, read as the reverse complement.
TCTGTAGCAATTACTTTGCATCCCACAGCTGCCGAGGTAAAAGAAATAAGCCTGTCTGACATATATGAAGTACAGCAGCAGTTAATGTATTTTATATATGGTGAATACGAAGCGTAGTGCAATAAAGCAGCTGTTGCAGTCTGCTAATAATTTATGTTACTGCTCTCTTAACTGCCTGTCTGATGAAAACAAAGGTATGTTTTTATTATTGTTTCTAGAACATTAGTAGCGTTGTAGCGGCATTCTCCAACCTGCTTCATGTCAGAATTCCCAACAGTTACGAGGTTAGTAACGCTCCAGATGTCCCATCCTCCATGGCAACTGCCCACAGTCACAGAGTGAACCCGTCTGTGGAATACAGGCATCACTTACTCCTTCAGGGTCCTCAGGCAGGATCCATGGGACCTGCCAGGATCGTAGGGTCATACGGCCTGAAGCAGCCTAATGTGCCATTTCCTGCAAGCAGCAATGGTGAGTGGGCATTAATTCCTTTACGTTTTCAGTACCAGAATTTCAGCTGTGTCAGTGTTAATGCATTTCAGCCTCTTAAATTCATACTCTAGAATTTAATTGATTCTTGTTCTAAATAATGCTTTCCTCTTCTTACGTGGCCAGTACATGTGGACTTGCTCCTGATGTTAGCCATAACTTAACAGGTCTGGTCCACCTCTGATTTCCATTATGTTATCTACGTCACACCCAGTGAGGTGTTTCTTCCCGTAGTTTTTTAATCTGGTCTGCTTTTAAATCCCATCGTTCACAAAGATTGTTCCTATGCTGGAAAACTTGTTATAGCTGTTGAAGCATGTATCCCTGTGCTGGTTTAGTTTTTCATTTCTTGCACAAGAACATGGTTTTGCCTTGTTGTTCGTACAGTTGGATTCGGTCTATTCTAAACCATTTCCCCCTCAGGACGCAGTTCAAGGCTTGCCTTCCATGCCTGATCCAGGAGGATGCTGCTTCTCTAGACCACTGAGGAATATGGAGACTTCTCATAAATGTGGTTTAATCCGATATGGCTTCTAACAGGCTTCTCTATTTTGTAGGTATAGCAGGCTACAAGGATCACAGTCAGAATATTGCAGAAGGCTCGGCGCTGAGACCTCGATGGTGCTCTCATTGCAAAGTCGTGGTTCTTGGCAGTGGTGTGCGGAAGTCCTTCAAAGACCTGCCTTTCCTTAAACAGGTACTGCAGATGAAGCCACCAGAGAGTACTGCTCGTCATGCTGACTCATGCCACTTCCAGGTTTCTTTGTAGTTTCCCTTTTATGTGCATCCCAATTCAGGATGGGACATTCAAGCACATTTTTGGTACAAATAAGAAATGTTGAAGTTGTTAAATAAAATTCATTTCAGTAAATTACATAAAATAGGTCCCATATATGGCAGCTTCCTAAGTTCTGCTGCTGACCTCCTTCCGTGGCCACCTCAGGAACCTTAAGGCAAAAGGGATTTCTTTGTGAGGCAGCAGCATATTGCCATGTCAGGGAGTGTTGTAAGAGCAAGAAAACTTGTACTCTGTTTGAGCTGGAATCCACCTTCAGCCTCAGTCTCCTGTACCTGCGCTGGGAACTGTCACTCATTCAAAAAGCACCATTGCTCTTTCAGTGATGTTGAGGTAGTTATGCAGCAAAATTGATGCACAACAGTGGGTTCATGTAAAAAAAGCACTGAATTCCCAGTAATGTTTGGCAGGTGGATCAGTAAGATAAACCAGTATGATGTGTCTTTGATGAGGCTGAAATGAGATGTTCTTTTGCCACCTAAACAAAATGGGTTTTCCTTTGCAAGTCTGCCCGTGGAGCAGATGGGTGCATGGTATGGAAGGCTTTATTTTGATTGTTAAACTTCTGTTAAAGGCAAGAAATGCTGAAGAACAAGGTTGTAGGTGGTGGTAACGTTAGATGTCAAATAATCAAGTATTTATATCACAGTATTGCTCATTATTTCACAAATGTTCTACAAACAGAGAGTTTCTAGCCAGATTGGAAGACGTTTCATTACACTTACTATGTGAAGAATGGTTTTAAAATGCACTTCTGATCATCTTCTGTGTTTGATTCCCAGGATTCCCAAGAAGGCTCTGATAAAATGAAGGACATTGTATTCTGTAGCAACAACTGCTTTGTTCTTTATTCAACAGCTGTGCAAGCAAAAAACTCCGAGAACAAAGTAAGTGTCAAATGCTGATAGACCCCAGTGAGCAGGAATTATTGCAGCTATATTTTGAAGAACAGAAAGGGGGCGAGGAGGAAGTTTGCTCTTCATTTTAGCAGTTTATAAATGGATTGCTCCATATTCAGACGCTGAGATGCTGAACCAGCAGCACGAAGTAAAACTCCTATTTGCAGAACTTGCTGTCAGACAGAGATGCATGGCAGAACTGCAGCCACCTTTTGCTGTCCTTACGAGCTTTAAAGGTGTGGCCTCAAAGTCGTTCCTTAAGTTCTCTGGGCATTGTACAAAACCACAGATACATCTTTAAGGGCCGAGTTCTGCGTTTTGGTTTGGCTGATACAGTAAAAAAACAATCAAAACGGTGCAAACAACAACTGAACAGCAATTTGTTCTCCAGCTCCAGTGAACCTTTGTTCCCTAAACCCAGGGCCAGAACAGGCTGTGTGCGTCAAGCGCTACCTCAGTAGTACCTCGTGCTCCTGTATTTCCTGTAGTTTGCAGCCTTCCTTCAAATGCATCCTACTTATTTTTCCAGAGGAAATTTAAAAAAAACCCCAAACCTGGAGGAGAAGATGACTCCACATCCTTTTAGGGTCCCCTGTAGCTCATTTTCACTAGTCATTAAATATTTAAACAGGGTAACATTTCTGCACAAGTACATCAGCATGTACATAATTAAGTTAATTAAATGTCATGTGCGGCCTCTTCATTCTTCCATTTACTCTTTCAAGATTAATCATACAAACCACATTAAGCACTTCTTAATCTAAACTTCCTTTGTTGTTCTTGTTTTCTCTCCTTTTTTGTTTTTTAACAAACCTCTGCAGGTGTAATTCTTGTTTACTGTGTCTGAATAGTTAAGTCCTTGAGGTGTATCTGATCGAGAGCCCTGCAGGAATTTCTTCCTCACTTGTTTCCAGGAAAAATATGTGGCTTTAATTCCAAATCTTCCCCTTGTAAATAGCAAGATTCTTACTCTTTAAATTAATATTGTGACCATATTTTAAGGTTATTTTGTGTTGTAAGAAAACTTTCTAAAAATATCTAAGAACTAAGTCTGTCGGTTAATTCGTCTGGTGCAATCGAGTATTTTTTCATTCAAAACCTGAACAAAGGATTATTTGTTCCTCCTCTTCTGTACTGAAGGCCACCACGGTCTAGGTTGACTGGGAGAACTTTTGTGCTCCATATCCCGGTGCAAGCCATGGTAACATGGATCAGGGTCATTTCCATCATGATTTTAGACATTCTGTGCCACGTCATGATTTTAGACATTCTGAGTAGCCTCTTCCACACTCACCTGGCCATGTTTTTGAGATACATTTAGTGGTTAATGGTTTGGGATTTTTTCTTATGAGTTTTCTGTTGATTTAGCAGGAATCGGCTCCATCTTTGCCACAGTCGCCACTGAAGGAGAGGCCACCTAAAGCATTCCATCAGTACAGCAACAACATCTCCACTTTGGATGTCCACTGTCTGCCTCAGCTGCAGGAAAAAGTTTCTCCACCGTCATCACCCCCCATCATGTTCCCCCCTGCGTTTGAAGCAGCCAAGGTAGAGGCAAAACCGGATGAGCTAAAGGTAACGGTGAAGCTAAAACCGAGGTTAAAAGCAATACACAGTAGTCTTGATGACTGTCGGCCTCCCAGTAAGAAATGGAAAGGAATGAAATGGAAAAAGTGGAGCATTCAGATTGTGATTCCTAAAGGATCATTCAAACCTCCTTGTGAAGAAGAAATAGATGAATTTCTTAAAAAACTGGGCACAACCCTTAAACCAGACCCCGTGCCTAAAGACTATAGGAAATGTTGCTTCTGTCACGAGGAAGGTGATGGATTAACTGATGGACCAGCGAGGCTTCTTAACCTGGATTTAGACCTTTGGGTCCATTTGAACTGTGCTCTTTGGTCTACAGAAGTCTACGAGACACAAGCTGGTGCCTTAATAAACGTGGAACTAGCACTGCGGAGAGGCTTGCAAATGAAATGCATGTTTTGTCACAAAATGGGTGCCACCAGCGGTTGTCACAGGTTAAGGTGCACCAATATTTATCACTTTACCTGTGCCATTAAAGCACAATGCATGTTTTTTAAAGACAAGACCATGCTTTGCCCCATGCACAAACCAAAGGGAACTCATGAGCAGGAACTTAGTTACTTTGCAGTCTTCAGGAGGGTCTACGTTCAGCGCGACGAAGTGCGGCAGATCGCTAGCATCGTCCAGCGAGGAGAACGCGACCACACTTTCCGTGTGGGAAGCCTGATTTTCCATGCTGTGGGTCAGCTGCTGCCACAGCAGATGCAGGCCTTCCACTCTTCAAAAGCTCTCTTCCCCGTGGGCTACGAGGCCAGCCGGCTGTACTGGAGCATGCGCTACGCCAACAGGCGCTGTCGCTATCTCTGCTCCATTGAGGAGAAGGATGGGCTGCCCTTGTTCGTCATCAAGGTCGTGGAGCAAGGCCACGAGGATCTGGTCCTTACTGACACAACACCAAAAGGTAAATTCTGTGAACTAAGGTGATGGCTTTTGGGGATCTGCTGTTTGTTTTGTTACTACGGATCCTGTGGTACGATGCTTGAGGTAAATGCTGCAGACACTGTTCTAACGTAGTGCTTATACCGAGCCTCCAGGGCCCATTTTTAATACCAGCCTGTGAAGGCTGAGGACACCTCTGAAGAACTGGTACAAGCTGCAAATAAGACTTGTTGCCAGTTTACAGAGGACGCGCGAGATACGAGTGTTGACAGTGAATTCGAATGGTCGGAATGTCAGCGCAGGTTTCCTTCCCTGAGAAGGGATTTTGTTTAGATACAAACGCATCGCTCAGTTCCCTTCCAGACAGCTTTCCTGAACTTACTAGTTACAAAAGGCAGCAGTGGGTTGACCATGGTGTCTCTGGAGGGATGAAGAATACATCAGGCCACGCAGCACCTGTACATGCACGTGGCCTGTGACGCTCTGGGTTCTTAACCCCGTTGTGCTGCGGGTGCTGGTCCCTCAGCCTCGCTCTGCCCGGTCCCACCCCTGCCGGGGAAGTTGCCCGCTGCAGCGGTGAGCTGGCTGTAGCCAGTCAGTGGACATGGAATACAGAGTTTGGTTTCAGAAAACCCTACCTGGTGCAGTTTTCTCAGGAGAATCCGTCTGTGTTCCCCTCAGAGGAGTGAAAGTTTTCATGCTGCAGATACTATAAGAGAATCGAGGGTGCAGTAGAAACGTCGTGTTTGTCTGGGATTTGTTCAGGAGAAGATAGCAACTCAGCGAATGATGGTCTGCTTCACTTTCTAAACTCGGGCCTGTCTGCACGCAGCCAGCGCCAAAATGCTGTTTCTGGTTCCCAACATCCTCAGGCACTCGTTTGGTAACGATTACAGTAGACTTTGGGTTTTTGGTCACCATAACTCTTTTCCCGTATGGGCGTGTAGGTGTGTGGGATAAGATCTTGGAGCCTGTTGCTTCTGTTAGAAAAGAATCTGAAATGCTCCAGCTGTTCCCCGGCTATTTGAAGGGTGAAGACCTCTTCGGTTTGACAGTGTCTGCCGTGGCCAGGATTGCCGAATCGGTGAGTCTTCACCACCCCAGTCCTTGCTGGATCACCCCCAATGTCGGGTATCTCATACGCGTGACAAGGGGAACGGGAAGCAGTGTGGAAAAGGAAATACTTTGCCACACACAATTAACATGCAATTACGTGGATTTTTTTTTTTCTTTCTTTTTGTCTGTTTTTTTTTTTTTGCAGCTGCCAGGGGTTGAGGCCTGTGAGAACTACACTTTCCGCTACGGCCGAAACCCCTTAATGGAACTCCCTCTTGCTATCAACCCCACGGGCTGTGCCCGTGCCGAGCCTAAAATGAGTACCCATGTCAAGAGGTTTGTGTTAAGGTATTTTGTTTTAATTTCACATAGTACAGCCCAGGGTTTATAGGCTGCTTAGGGTTATCTGTGCTTTCGTCTGCTGCTTACAAACCCTGTCGTCCCTGGCTGTGTATGTGCATGCCCCGGTCAGAGGAACCGCTTTGTGTCTCTGCTGTAGCTGGCTTTAAGTGTCTGTGCGTCTGGAAGAATTTTTAATGGGTTTCGTGGCTGTTTCGGAGAAATCTTCAGTTTGTCTTGTATTCTTTCCTGTTACATGCCCAACCCCTACAGGCCTCACACCTTGAACAGCACCAGCACATCGAAGTCATTTCAGAGCACAGTCACGGGAGAACTGAACGCGCCTTACAGTAAGCAGTTCGTCCATTCCAAGTCCTCTCAGTACCGCAAGATGAAAACCGAGTGGAAGTCCAACGTGTACCTGGCTCGCTCCCGGATTCAGGTCAGTTCTTGCTGTAGCAAACCTAGATTAAACGTGTCTTACCCTTGTATTTATACCTACTTTATGTATTTATTTTATATAAAAATATTTATATACAATTTCTGTTAAAAAAATCAAAACTAAAGCTATTGCAAAATGACCGCAAGTCTCGTTCCCAATTGGCAATTCTTACGTGGCGAATCACTTCCATAGATTAATCTTAAGAGAGATTTCTAATTACGGTCAATACCTTAAAAGTCCCTGTGTTACCGTCACCTAGGAAAAACATTTTCTTCAAGTTTTGGGGTTCTTTTTTTAGCATGTTTCTCAAAAATGTAGTAAAACTGAATAGCAATACAGCTAGAAGTCTGACACGCTCAGAGCACGCTGAGTACAGTCGTGTGAGACAGCGTGAAGAGCTCCACGCTTGTGCGCGCTGGGACCGGGAAGAGACTCGCTGCACTGTGTCGTG
>NW_010400680.1:51897-60037 GCF_000710305.1 Buceros rhinoceros silvestris | reverse complement strand
CCTGCGGTGCTTTGCCCCGCAGCGGTGCCGCAGCAGCTCCGTAACTCGCCGAGCTGACCGGGAACGCGGCCGCTGTTTGGTCTCGGCTGGGTTTGCCGGTGCTGCTCTTGCTGTTGGGTTTCTCTGTTCTCATCAGGGCCGCTCTGTCTTTCAGGGCGTTTACACTCTGTGCACAGTCAGGTGTCAGAGGTGCAAGAGCAGCTTTTCTCACCCAGACAGAAGCCAAGTATGTTTTCTTGCACCTCAAAAACCCAGTGTGAAGCTGGGCTCTGCTGTTACGTCAGTCACCGACCCGTGCTGCCTCGCTCTTTGTGGGTGGTTCTCGTACTTTCCACATGACTTTCCGCAGGAACAGTTTAGGGGCACGGTGAGGAGCGCAGGCTAAGTGTGAACTTACTGCAGAGTTTAAATGGCAACATTTTGTTTTGTAGGGCCTGGGCTTATATGCTGCTAGAGACATTGAAAAGCACACTATGGTCATTGAGTATATCGGAACCATCATCCGGAATGAGGTAGCAAACAGGAAGGAGAAGCTTTATGAGTCTCAGGTATGGGTGGTGTTTGGTCGCTGTTCCTTGCCCCTTCCCCTTGCAAACATTCACACAAGAAAACAAATGCTGCTCGTCTGTGTAATGAATTTGGGTCCCCTGACTCCTGTTTCCTGCCGTGCCATAAATGCAGTAGCTAAAAATACAACCAGAGGAGCCTGCAGTGTTTCTTACCAAAGGATCAGAGCGTTGAAACGTTTAATAAATCTTACAGCGTCCTCTGGCCCGAGAGCGAGCTCCAGCAGAGATGTCAGGACCTCAGTTTTAAATTTAGAGCACCTTCCTCAGCAGATCTGTAGCAGTTAGTACGTGCTTGTGAAGCACTTGGAGACCCCACACAAAGGGCAGCGCAGAAGCTATTAGGGAAGTGCTGGCTGGCCACGTTTTCGGTCGTGATCCATCACAAACCGGCGAGGGTCAGGGCAGTGTGTGACTCACGCTTTCCCTGGGGAGCCAGTGGCAGCGTCTGACCCCGGAGGCAGGGGGACACTTGCAGCCCGCGCACGGGCAGTGTGTGACTCACGCTTTCCCTGGGGAGCCAGTGGCAGCGTCTGACCCCGGAGGCAGGAGGACACTTGCAGCCAGCGCACGTGGCTGCTTCCTTTTAACCACTGACCATTACGTACAAGCTCAAGCGCCTTTATTCCAATTCCGTTTTTCAGAATCGCGGCGTGTACATGTTCCGCATCGACAATGACCACGTCATCGACGCGACCCTGACGGGAGGGCCCGCAAGGTGGGTGGCTCTGGAGAGACCTCAGACCTCCTCCACCTTCCCCGGCCGGGGGCTGTTTGTGGTTTTCTCAGTCGGTTTTATTCTCTGAGCTGGTACATTCAGTCTGGGGACAATTCCACCAAAACAATGTCGTCTTTTTATGAGCTTGGCTGACCTTTGGTTATGTGTCATGGCAGCTGTGAAGGAGGAGAGGGATGGGTTTTTAAGGCTTGATTTTTTTGACAGTTTCTAGGTAAAGAAACAAGTACAGAGTAACATAGTTATAGCTGGAAAGCCAGTGCGGCCTGAAGCTAAGGTCATCCCACGGTTTGGTTCAGATTTGCCTCAAGGGATGTGTTTTCTTCGAAGGTCACCTTTTCCAAACCCTGTTTTTGTAGGTACATCAACCATTCGTGTGCACCCAACTGCGTGGCTGAGGTGGTAACTTTCGAGAGAGGACACAAGATTATCATTAGCTCCAGCAGGAGAATCCAGAAGGGGGAGGAGGTAGGCGCTCTCGTTTGCGTTTCGCTTACCTGGTGCTACTTGCGTTCATGGCCAGATACTCACCTGGTGTCCAGGGCCAGTGGCACAACTGGTCTGTGCCAGGGTGGGGAGAGCGGCATTTCCCTTCCCCTCTGCCCTTCAAACCTCGCCAGCCCCGGCAGGGCGACCTCTGCAGCACGTCGCTCTTTCGCCTGTAGCTACACGGAGAGCTGCGGCCAACCCCGCCTGTTCCATAACCACTCTCCTGCCTCTTCTTCCAGCTTTGCTACGACTACAAGTTCGATTTTGAAGATGACCAGCACAAGATTCCATGTCACTGTGGAGCTGTAAACTGCCGAAAGTGGATGAACTAGATGCATTCCTTGCTGTCTCTGAGGGTTGCTTGTCCCTAGGAAGAAGTGATTCACATTTGGATTTTGTCGATGGAAATTTGTTGCCTTTTTGAAGGGGGGAAAAAAAAATCACTTCTGGAAGTAGAGATTTCTACTCAAGTATTTAAAAGAAAAAAAAAAAAGGAAAACAAACCCGCGAAACAAGCACCAGAAGCAAGCCGGCAAAATCTGGAGCGAACTTTCCAGACCCACGGAGGTTAAACTGAATTAACAGAATGGTCCAGCACTTTTGTTTTTGAGCTCACTTAAGGAGAAACTGTTTAACTTGGGCAAAGAACCGATGGCTGACCTGCGGGGGTGCAGGTGGGCACATATGAATGTAAGACTGAAATCACCAGCGAAAGGGAGAAGTCCAAAGTGCTGGCCACAGCCTTATTTGATAAAGGGGCAGGCCCTCTGATTAAAGAAAATTTTAAATAAAAGTAGACACCACTGAACAAGGAATGTACTGAAACGACTTCCTTAGGGATAGAGCTAAGGGAAAAAATAACTTGCACTAAAATACATTTAAATACTTGATTCCATGAGTCAGTTTATTGTAGTTTTTGATTTCTGTAAAATAAGAGAACCTTTTTGTATTTATTATTGAATAAGTGAATGAAGCTATTTTTAAAAAGAAAGTTAGAAGAAAGCCAAGCTGCTGCTGTTACCTGCAGAACTAACAAACTCTGTTACTTTGTACAGAAGTGTAAATATTTTGAGAAAAAAAAAATACAGTATAAAAATAGTTATTGACCAAATGCTACCAGACTCTGCAGCAGTTCGGGTGCTCTCTATGAAACGCCGATAGGGATGTTACAATATGATCTCGCGCAGTAGCAGACGTGATTGCAGTGACGGGGTAACCAAAATCTCCTTTGAAGAGAGGGGTTTTTTATGTTCCAAGCAGTCTCAACTGTGGTCTTCGGAGAATTTTTTTAAGCCAACCTTAAGCCTGGCAAGGGCCTGTATATTACAGCTCTGACTTTTGTAGATGTTTGGGCAACTGAGATTAATTTTATTTGTATTATATTGTTGCATCCCTATTTCTTAAGTCAGGTTTTTTTTGTGCTTACAATTTGTGATAACTGTGAATAACTGCTAAAACCACCCAAAATAGAGGCTGGACAAGGTTTTTTCTTCAGCAAAAGTAGTCAGGATTAGGCGACTGTTCAGCCAACATTAAATCATGTAAACAGCGTAGAATCACCTAGTTGGAGCTTAAGTCTGAGATGATGATGATGATGATGATAGCCTTCTTACAAGGAAAAAAATTAGATGTAATGTGCTTGCAGCTGCAGGACTCTGGCAATAGGGTTTTGGAAAATTGTAATTTAAAGATGTGTTTGTATGGATTGTTTTTGTTTACATTTCTTTAAAAAAAATAAAACACTGTTTTGTGTTTGCTTGTAGAAATTTAATCAGCATTTTGAACCAGGTTAGCTTTTTATTTTGTACTTAAAATTCTGGTACTGACACTTCACAGGCTAAATATAAAAAAAAAAATGAAGTTTTTTCTGTGTGCACAATTAAAGTGGACTGTAAACTGTTGGTATATTCAGTAATACAGTTCTGAACTTGTAATGTATATGGCATGATGTATTTTTATCTTACAGAATAAATCAATTGTATATATTTTTCTCTTGATAAATAGCTGTATGAAATTGTTTCTTGAATATTTTTCTTCTCTTGTACAATATTCCGACATCCTACCAGTATTTGTCCTACAGTTTTTTCTGTTCTGTATAATAGTATCTAATGTTGGCAAAAAAATACAAAAACACCACAAAAAAAGAATTTTTTGAAGTATACAGAGTGTTATGGGTTTTGGAATTTGTGGAAACAGATTTAGAAGATCAGCATTTACAAATAAAAATATTTTACATCTATAAACTCGCTGGTTCCACTGGAGGTGTCTCTTTTCCGGTTCTTCCAGGGTTTCAGCATCTGCTGCCGTCAGCGAGGAGCACGGGTGCTCCTCTCACTCCACTGGGGGGCCCTGTCGTGGGCACCTGATGGGTGTCAGCCCCTGCAGTCGGGTTTTCCCCAGAAAAATCTCTAACGAGTGGAGTATCTGTTGTCTGTATCTGAAGGACCACTCCAGCTGCAGCTCAGCGGTCCGTCAGTTCTACCCTCTTGTCTGTTACTGCAGGCTTGAAGACCACGTGTATGGAGCTGGGTTTGGCAGCAGCCTCCAACTCTCCTCCCTGGGAGCAAAAGGTCAAAAATTCTCTGTGGCCACAGACTCGGCCTGTGAACAAAGCGAGCGTCTGCTTTGACTGTTTGGGAATTTGATTTTCTACTTAAAGACAACAAAAAGGCCGAGCAGGGCCCCACCCCTGCCGGTGGGTCAGCCAGAACCGAACAGATTGCACAGCTCCAGGAAGCCCAGCCTGCAGCTGGGACCAGCTGGACCAGCACCTGCTGCTGCTCCAGGCCCGAGGCAGCAGGCGGGGCTGATCAGACAGGCATACACCATCCTTTCCCCCACTGTAAGGGCTGCAGTGGATTCCAGGCACCGCAGCTACCCTGGTGTCCCCGAGGAAACAGGTCTTTGTGTACGCTGAAGCTGTGGGGGCTGGTTTTACGCTGCCCTCGTTGCTGCCTAGAAGGTTCTGCTGGAGGCTGACACCCCGTGAATCCGCTCTGCCCTAAGGGCCAGCAGTCCCATGCTGCCCTGAACTGACTCCAGACCTGACCCTGGGAGGGGCAGAGCACCGGCCTCCCTCGGCCGACACATACAGCTGCTCTGACTGAACTACTCCCCTTGTAATGCTTTCTCTGGAGGAACTCCCCCTTCAGCCTACTGTCCTGGCTTACAGGTAAGCCCTGCTTACCTGCATCCCCCCGCCCGTGACTCACTGCTTCCAGGACCGATGATGGAGGCACGAAGCCGCACAGCAGTAGGGGACAGCTCCTACCCGCCTGTTTTCTTCCTCCCGCATTTCTGCTCGCAGGGTGGCAGATGGCTGAAGGGCCACACACGATCCACCCGTCACAAGTGAATCCTTCCTCCACGGGAAGAGATTGGTCTCCAACATCATCATTATTTGCCTGATGCTGGCGTGTTTGTGCAAGTTGGGAAACTTTTCCAGCCGTCCCCACACTGCTGACATCTGAACTGCCCCCTGCCCACAGAAGGCAGGTCGCTGCACTGATGAGCCTTGCTAAGAAAAACTACCCTGGGTCAGAACAGCTTTGCAGCAGCTTCCACGCACTGAAGCAGCATCCAGGGCTGTGGCAGGATGTCAAAGAAAGGTCAAGAGTGAGACAATAGATAAATGAATTGGGAAAGGAAACAGAGAAGTAGTGGAGGGGAAAAAAAAAAGAAAAAAAAGAAATTATCTGTCAAAACTCCCAGCCATGAGAGACAGAGGAAGAGGCAGCCGTGAAGACACGGGAGCGAACCAAGGGAAACCTAGACTGTGTGAACATGAGTTTGCATCAGCCTCTAAGCTGGCGCTTTCTGGTCCAACAGCTACAAAGAGGAAGGCCAAACAAAGAGATTAATAAAAAAATGATACTTTATTTTAAACGCAGCTACTGTCATGAGTCATCAAAATAGACTTTGTAATAGTTACTTTGTTTTAAATACGTGGTGACGAATGACAGCTAAGAATTTAAACTACAGGAGATGTCCTAAAATCGTAAATTAAGGGAATTTAAATATTACAAATGATGATTTTTAGAAGATAAAAGGGAATAAAAACATTTTCCAGAGGAAGTAAACTAATTTGGCCAGTAAAACCATACTAAAAACATAAATCAATGAGATAGATACTGCACGTGAAATACTGAGGACGACTCAATTCTGCCATCGTCACTGAGAAGATCCACCAAGCTAAAACCTTACCGTTTAAATTACATCGCTCTAATAATTTCTCTCACTTAAGAACTGTCCAGGAATGTAGGCTCATCCTGGGAACCACAGACAAACTGCACTTCTGCGTGTGGTTCTGCAGCGGGGCTGCTCCTGTTACTGCTGCTTCTACCCGGGCACTGGTGACCAGCTGGACCTGCACGCGCGCGCGCAGCTCCTCACAGCAGCGCTTCTAGAGGGTCCTTGCAATGGCTGGGCCGGGCGTAGCAGCTAAGGGCTCCTCCAAGCCCTCCAGGATAACCGAACATCACCGCTGGAGGGGAATCAGGTCTTGGCTTAACGCTTCTCAGCCGTGTCCTCGCTGTCTCAGCTCTCAAAATGCCACTGCTGAGGAAGGGACCCGTCACAGATGGCCATGGTCACGTACCCTTTGTGGCTGAGCGGATCGACGACCCTCATGCACTGCCCCACAGAGACCTGGTAGAGGCGGTTGTTTATCTAGGGGAGAGAAAGACAGACGGGAGTCATTTATTAAAACAACTTCTACTGCACCGTCAAAGCGAAGCCAAAACCGATGCGTAAGGGGAGGAGATGCTCCTTTCTGAGACAAGGGCGGAGAATGATCAAACTGTTCCCCAGCGCGCGGCCGACAGGGAGCCCACGGGTGTACAGCGCAGCACAGCCAGGTCCCTGCTCTGCGTCTGGCCAAGCCTTGGCAATGCCACCGCGCTCTGTACCCCCGCGCTGGGGAGCTGCCACGCTGTGACAGGCCTCTCATGTGCGGTGGGTCCCAACCACCAGGGCAAGGCTGGACCCTAATCAAATGCAAGAAGAAAACAGATCCTTCTCCTCTTTCCTTCCCCCAGAAGACCCTGTCATCTCCCCCCAACAACAGCTGCCTGCAGCTGCTTCGGGCACGCTGTGGACGACTCCTCTGTCTGCAAAGGTCTCTCTGCACAGCCCCAGCAGCCTCCCGCGGGCAGCAGCCTCCTGGGTATGCATGCAGGGAGCAGGTACTGGAGAACAGCTGCAGCGGGCTCTGTGTCACTGCTCATAGCCACAAGCACAAGTGCAGTGAAGCAGGACATGGCCAGAGCACACGAGACTCCTCCAGAAGAGCCCCCGCTCCGAGCCCTGTGCTGTAACCACAGTGCACTGCCGCCCCCCTCTCCCTACCGGTGACTCCCACACCTCATTATCTCCCCTTGCTCCCCCAAGTCCTCACTTATCTGAGCAGCCCCAGCCTGCCCATACATTCCTCAGGTGGAAGGTGCCTCCACACCTTCGATTTGCCCTGACACTCATCTCCGAACCTTCTCCTTTCTGAGCGGAGGCGACCAGCACGTGCGATAAACTACAACTCTGTGATGACGTTTTTCAGTTTTAAGTTCCTGTTCCTTTCCTGATCAATCCTAATACTTGATTCACTTTCTTTTGTTGCTGATCGTTAATAAACACCAGTCTGACACTTACTGATCCACCTCCCGCGCTCCCGGCACCAATGGCCAGCTCAAAGCCCCTGTTTCACCCATGAAACCCAGATTCTACCACCACCACCACACCGGTATCCCCTGACAGTTACGTGCACAGTTTCAACAGCCGTTCTCTCGGACACGTAAAACCTTCATCCGCTAACTCAAGCTGAAGCACCATGAACAATCTTTTAGCAGCAGCAGCAAAATTTTTCAGCTCACCGCTTCCACTACCATTTGCAGCTGTGGCAGGTCCACGTGTCACACACACGTGCACCCTGGGCTCCCGTGACGTCTGTATCTCCAAACCCCTGGACTGCCGCAGCCTGACTGACTGACTGCGTTGGGAACCGGCGCTGCCAAGAGCTGGTTCACGCAGAGCTGTCCTGGAGCCGTGGGACAGGGCCCTCCTCTCCGTTCAGCCACGCCTGTAGCACAGGCTCTCGTGGCAGGTCCACGTGTCACACACACGTGCACCCTGGGCTCCCGTGACGTCTGTATCTCCAAACCCCTGGACTGCCGCAGCCTGACTGACTGACTGCGTTGGGAACCGGCGCTGCCAAGAGCTGGTTCACGCAGAGCTGTCCTGGAGCCGTGGGACAGGGCCCTCCTCTCCGTTCAGCCACGCCTGTAGCACAGGCTCTCTGCTCCGCGCAGGGCACAAGGGGACAGCCTCTGAGTGAACCCCCAGGAGACAAGTTTCATGC
>NW_010400680.1:51143-51791 GCF_000710305.1 Buceros rhinoceros silvestris | reverse complement strand
GCCAGCCCGGTCTTGTTTTGTGGCCCCCAGCCACTCCGGACTCCCAATGATGAAACTAACGCAATGCAGAAGCGACTGCAAAACACCTCTCAGTCCTCCGCTCTGCCCTGGACACCCTCCAGCACTACGCAGAAATCGCCACGCAGGCGGCTCCTGCCTCCCAGTCCTGAAACACGGCACAGCGCAGAGCTGCGGGGCGGGTTTTGTTCTCTCTGGCACGTCCCTGTGAACCGCAAGTGCTGTGGGTGGCTGCGACAAGCAGAAAAAAGGCTGAATAGGGCTGCAGAAACCTGCCTGGGTTGCAAAAGATAATCAAACTCAACCCTGGTGTCCTGTCAGTGCTGTTGTCACTTGCCGAGACGTGACAAGCAACACGCTGTATGCCAGACGCTCCACCTACCCCGAAGGTCCACTGCTGTGAGCCGCCAGACCCGTGGCATTTCATGAGACGAGGTGGGTCAGACGAGCGCGTTTCCGAAACATCCAGGCAAAGGAGATTATTTAAAATCAGCTCGTGATCTTCATTGTAAACCCAGACCTGAAAGAGAAGGTAAATGTTTATCCCAATGTTTCCCGGCAGGGGCCTTGCACCTGTGGTCAGCTACAGAGGAGGGGCTTCACCACCTGGACGTCAGAGATGTGCCTTGT
>NW_010400680.1:48608-51004 GCF_000710305.1 Buceros rhinoceros silvestris | reverse complement strand
GAACCGCAGCGCTCCGCTGCCTTCCCACAGAGTCACCTGCCGCAGAGGCACCGAAAGAACCGCTTGTGATTCCCCTCTGTAACCAGTGGCTTTAAAATTACGCAGCCCCCATGTGTTCCTCCTGTCCAGGCAGACAGACACAACGCTCCAGGTGAGTGCTGGACCTCTGAGCAGGTGACCGGCTGCTGCCTGAGCCAAGGCGTTGAACCAGGCAGTAAATCTCTTTATCCTTCAGTCCTGAGGGAAGGGCTGGTGGATTGACTCAGCTCCGTGCAGAGGCCAGAGGAGAACATTGGGTGACAGCAGATGGCCCAAGAGCTGTGAGGAAGTAGCTTGGCAGGCACAAAAGGCATCTCCAATCTTCTTTGAAACTGCCATAGAAATGTATTTAACATCGTGCTCTGGTATCAGCTGGTAGATGCTGAATGATGAGAATCCCAAGTACACAGTGCAAATTCTGCTGCCAGGTAGCCTGCGTTAGTCCCCACACTGGTCTCAGGGTCTTACTCCTTGCAGCTATCGGCCTCGTGCTCAGAGATCTTCACTCCACTAGAAGATGATCACTGACATCCAGGTGCTACCAAAACTTTCCACACTGCTCTCCAGGGAGGGAGAGAAATCACAGCTTCACCATTCCTGTTCTGAAACTACTCGCTTATGGTTTATGCCCTCCTCTGCTCCCCAGGCAAACTCTTCTGCTGGCTGTGCCACGCTCAGAGGAAGACCAGCCCTCCACATCACACCCACTTTGTTTTAGCTGAACCAACAGGAAAACGTGTTGGTCTGGACCTCAAGAACCTACACAATATTCCAGCGGCTCACGTGGTGGTGGGAACCGAATTCAGCACACCACACCCCCCACCCCCCAGGCCCACCTGTATAAAGCAAGAATGCACGGGTTCATCAGCTGCATCTGGGTCCTGAGTTTACATAACGTTACAGGAGTTTGTTCCTCTGCTTTCACACTGAAAACCACCTAACAAGCAGCAAGGACACCCTCAAGCTGTCGGCTGTCCTCTCCCACATGCTGCTCAGCAGAAGCAGGTATTTTTATTGTTGGCATAAAAAAGCATGAGGTACTTCAGTTACTGCAGTTCATGCCCATGCTCTGCTGGCTCTCACTGGGCTGCCCACACCTTGCTTTGGAGTAAGTCTGGCATTGGTCTGATCAGACCATCAGTCTGATCTAACTGCAGGAGCTGCTGGTTCCCCTTCCCTCCTTCAGCACCTTCAGGCTTGCAAAGACCTGGGCGAGATCAGTTAGGTGGAGGACCTGGAGCTCTAATGACCAACAGGAGACTCTTATCCCTCTGCCAGAAAACAAAGAAATGAAACAGCTTTGTGGTCCTCAGAATACCCTGGGTTACCCAGGAGCAGGGAAAAGGAGAAGGGATTCTATGAAAACTGCAACCCTGCAGTGCAGGGAAGAGACCGAGACCATCTGGCTGAACACCGAACAACTGCTCTGCAGGGCCCCTGCATTCACAGAGCGCTGGAGAGCATCCCCCACCCCTCTGGACACGGAGCAGGTGACAGCACAGCGGGCCAGCTCGCTTGCTCTGCTGCCATTCCCAGCCCCAGGCTGGTTCCTACAAGGAGGGTCCCTGCTCACCTGGCAGCATCAGCTCCCTTCACGACTTCTGACCCCGAGGATGAGAGAACGGAGCCCCCCATCACTGCACAGAAGCACCTGTACTGACAGCACACTAAGCTGTTCTTCCAGCCCTGTTTCCATTTCACACAGCTCAGTGCTGCTGTAACCATGCCCCCGTGAGATTTAATTATTCTTTTTGTACTAAGTCTGCATGCGTTTCATGCTCACAGCATAGAATATCAAATTCCAGGTAGAAAAGTCAGGCGGATAAAGCAAATTCTGATTTTTATTATTTTTATTTGTCTGATGAAACTAAACCCAGCCTTCTGGAGGGAGCTGTGGTTCAGGACACCCCTCAGCTGGACAGCACACACAGCTCATTCATTGTCACCGTGACTCAGCACAGAGAAGGCCCCTCCACCGAGGAAGTGCAGGCACCACATTAAATTTGCCCTAACTCCAGTGTTCTGTGCCTTCAACACACTTCTTCTGTTTAAACCCAGTCATGAAAAAGAAATTATGGCAAGATTAATGAGGAGGAGAGAATGGAGAAATAGCAGGACTTGCCAGAAGTATTATTAAAAGTGACGGAAGCAAATCCAGACAAAGATGAAACCAGTAAGAACGGAGAGAGAAGGCTGCAGAGGCACTGGGAGCAGACCCCGAATCCACAGCTGGGTAATGGCAAAGAACACAGAACGGTGGTTAGATCCTGTGCGGTTCTTCTCCAGAAAGGCTTATGCAAGATGGCCAAAATTCATTTCAAACTCGTTAGGCGTTTGGTGTAGAAAACAAGGGAAAG
>NW_010400680.1:31786-48510 GCF_000710305.1 Buceros rhinoceros silvestris | reverse complement strand
GGGAAAGAGGAAAAACGTCCCAAATTTGGGACACATTATGGTCCCGGTTCAGATTAGAGTATCAGTATGAACTTGCAAATTACCAACAGATGCAAGCACGAAGACAGCAAAGCTACCCCAGGGGGTTTTTTGTCACTGACTGCAAGCCTTTGAGTACTCCAAAATCTATTACCTATCCTGCTGCTCAAGACTGAAGGACAACGTTTAGCTCTCGTTGTTGCAGGCTGTTGGGAGCAACAGCCCAGTGCAGGAAGGAACCAGGTCCCGGCAGCCAGCACAACATCGGAGGTCGATAAGGTGCCTGCCTAGGATTTATACCTCGGCTCTGAGTGGTGTCTTGTTTTACCCTCCTATGTATTTTCTACAAAAAAAATTAAAATTTATTCTATATATTAAAAAGGTAACAGACCAGGTGCAGGATACTTTCATCCTTCATCTGCTTCCTAACCCCGAGGAGAGCACCGCTGTTGGATTTTGGTTTCTAAAAAGGGGATTGTGCGCAGCTCCCACCGCACCGGCGAGCAGACCTTTACCTGCTGTCCCCAGGGACACATGCTAACGACTGATCTGCTCCACAGGCCTAAGGAGAATCACCGGCCATTTTCACCAGAGTCAAGAAAAACAGGGGATGGAATTAGAACATAATGAATTGTTTGTGTTTTCAAGTGAAACACCAGTGGCAGCTGTTACGGAAAAACCTCCCTCCATAATGAAATTGATCAAGTCTGGGGTTAAAGAAATGCTTTAATTTGGTGAATGCTGTAGCAGCGGCCTCTTTCTAGCAGCTCTTTCTGTCCTGCCTCTCGATATAGACAACGGGGTAAGAGGGAAGGGGCAAGGGCCCCTTCGGCCTTGGAGTGCACTGCTGCCAATTGACCCTTCTGGGGACCTGCATGTCTGCAGAGCACCTCGAGATCCTCCCTCAAGCAAAGCATTTCAGAGTCGCTAGTGCCCAGATGCCTGCCCAAGTCCCCCACCCAGCAGAGTCCATGCCGGCACCTCTGGCTGCAGGGGCACACAGCTCCTGCTCGTGCTCCGTCACCCAGACCGCAGTAGCTGCTTTGGCTTCCCCATAGCAGAAATGGGACCCCCAGACATGGGTAAGTGTTCCCACTGCTAGAGCAAAGTCAGTGTGTGCATCCTTCCGGTCACCTGCAGACAGATGCACGGCACGGGCTACAGGAGGTCTCGAGGACAAAACCAGGAGGAAGTCGAAAGCACAAACTCTGCTGGAATAAACTCTTTTTTGCCAGTGCAGCTTAGGAAGAACTGGATTTTGAAATTATCTCCTCAAAAGGTAGTTCCAACTATTCACAGATTTAAGACCGAAGTCTCCTAGGGCTTCTAGTACCTTCAGGATTTTACTTCACCCCCATAACACACAAATCACCCAAGCCTTCTCCTGGATTGCTAAAGCAGCTTCATTAGTCTCATTTACATCCACACAGGTAGGGAGAAACAGGGCTTCTCCTCAGACACAGCTTAATGAACAGTCCTAGTGATGACTACAGCCTAACTCCCTGCAAGGACAGCAGCGTGACATCGCTGAAGACGGGACACTGGAGCTTTCTGCTCTCCCAGTTTACTAATACTTGCGTTTCCTAACTGCTTTCAGGTTGCCACTGTTGGTAAAGGACATTCACTCTTCACTCCTACCATAAAGCTTTAGCTCCCCGTGACCCCCCTCTGGGATTATTTTTTACCATAATACGGAGATAGGGGCTGTGGTACTGAATTACTGGGGGTTTTGTGGAAGATTAAATAATCCTACAACAAGATTAGTTAATGTAAATAGCAGCTAGCAGAACTACTTCAGAGGAAATTCCAGTGAGGAAAGGGCTCAAACGGTGCCTCATCATCTAGGAAATGGCCCACACTATCATTTCTTTCTGAAACACAGAGTTAACTATAGAGGATTTTGAGTCCAGTGTCAATGCAGACAACTGTGTTAAAAACCCTGTCACCTGACCTAGGGAAAAACAGTAAATCAAAGATTCTGTAGTAGATAGAAAATGGAAGCTCACGGTTCCCAGGGAATCGGTATTTCTAAATGCCAAGAAATACACCAGGAAGCACCAGCCCACCCTTTGGCTTTCCGAGCGCAGCAAAAGGCACGGCTGGCCAGCCAGCCAAGCTTTGTGGATGTGCATTCTCACTGGGTCTGCAGATCGCATTAGCACACTGAAAAATGTCAGTAAATACAAGACAGTAACTACTGCAGAAACTGCTCTCTGTGTGAAAGAAAGTCCCTGCCGTGACCCAGGCCGACAGGAGCAGCATTCCAGGACTTTCATCAGTGTAATCTGTTGCTTGGATTGGCACTGCGACATTACTCAGACAGTTTTTAAAAGACAAACACACGGCTTCAGAGTACAAAACAGCTGCCTCAGCACTGAGGAAGAGATGCTCCTTGCAGTTTGCACCATCACAGCTACTCGCACATCCTTCAGCTCCTGTTATTATGGATAACAATGACATCACAGCTGCAAAGGACAGCAAAGTTTGGTGGTGTGTGATCATTATTTTAAGCTACTGCTATCCCAGAAATCCAGCATCCTCCTGAAGGTCGGTCCAAAGGACATCCGTGCTCTGTTTCACAGGTCAGTGTGATGCTGATGTTTGATGACAATTTGTTAGAGGGACCAAAGAATCGCGTTCCTCCAGTAGCTTATGGAAGAGCAGCGAGCAGACTTAACTGGCACCTCTTCACACGTGTAATATCAGAAAAGGAAACTAACAGCCATGATCCAGAGGTTTACGGAGAAAGATCTGAACAGAAGCACTGCACGTGTGAGCAGACCCTTCTAGGTTCTGCCACTTGAACAGCTGGTGTTAACAGAGCTTTTCTGAAATTCCCTACTCAGCTGAGTCATCTTTTAAAGGCCCAGGGCACATGCTTCGACAGCTTAGCACCATCCCCAGCTTTTTAAAGTGCAATATATTGCTAAGGAAGAGAAAGGTTAAGTGACTGAAATGCAGCAAACACACAGAGGAGAGGTTATAACACCACGGACAGTAAAGCTTAGGAGCCAACCTGCTGTATGAAAACAAACAGTAGGGAAAATCCACAGGATGCTGTGGGCTTTAAGAGGAGATTTTTTGGAAAAGGACCTTGGCTTTAAGCATTTAGGTTGGGAAGAAGGCAAGCACACATTAGACACATGACAAAGCCAATCTTCTTTCAGAAGGCTGTCAGGTCACAAACACTCCCACTAGTTCGTCCTGTTGTTGGCCCTTATGCTTCATTCCAAAACCTTCCTTTTTTAATGTTCTTGGATGCTTCTCTTCCAAGTCTCTCAGTGACTACTTCTACTCCTTCTTTAGGGCAGTATCTAGCCCAAAGCCTGCCTCAGCATCCTTGTTTCCTATCACCACCCAATTAACCTTGGCACAATGGTTTTGGGTAGAAGAATGTAGTTTTTTACTTCCATTTTTCAGACATCTCCAGCCTTTCATGATGATCTCTTCGAAGTGCTTAAGTATTTTCTATCCTCTTTCAACACCCAAGTTTTTTGTGGTGTGCACTAGCTTGTACATTCTCAGTTTTGTTTCCAGAAAGAGGTCACATACACTACTGAATTTCAGCAGCCTGGGGGGTTCCTTCACACGACCACTCATGAGCTACAAAATTTCTCATTCCATATTGGTCTTCTGTTTGCAAAATCCATATTCAATTTTTCAGTTTACTTCGGACCTCACCACACTGACCTTTATTCTGCTAGATCCCGTCACTTCTCCTACTCATGCTATTTCTAACTACAAAAGCTTTATTCCTCAAGTTGTGTCAATCCCCAGCACTATCTCAGACCGAGTATTTCTGTTACAGTTAATGAGATGTCCTAGTTCTCGTTATAGCTTAGAGAAAGATCCAAATTTGGGAATATTTTCTGGTTGTATCACCTCTGTGAGAACCACTTCCCATATTGCTTTTTCTTTCTATAGCAAAAAGATGAACTGAATGTCACTGTCAGGTCCTAGAAAATGGGATACTTTGACGTGCTTGAGGAATGCTGAAATGTACTTAATGATGTAATCAGTCCATCTGAGTTAAAAGTATTACCTATAATGGTGATACAACTGCAATTTTAACAACATCTGTGATTTCTTTTAAATCAAGGAGTTAAGGAAGATTTGAAAGTTCTTGGCAGCCATGAAGGTTAAAGACAAAGCAAGCACTAACTAAAGGCAGAACAGACTTGCTTGTAAGGCCACATCTCATGACTTCAGCGAGTCTGGTTTCCCCTCGCACCCACTTTTTAAGGCCAGCTCTCACATGCATGAATTGTCTACATTACACAGAAGATCATTTTCCAACCAAAAGAACTCCGATCACTGAGTCTTAAAGGCAGCCCAGTTTTGTTTTCCCAGCCCTCTGCACGTCCTCCCAGGTAGCATCCTGCTCCTTCAACTTACTGAGCACTACCACACATTTTTCAAGAAAGAGCATTATGTATTCACAAAGCAAAAGCGCCTGGAAATAGACAAACTGTGATAATTTATTCCTGTTCCTCAGGGAAAAATTAGCTGGCATCGAATGAAATCAGCACCAAGTGGCATCGGATTATTTCCACAGAAAGCACAGCTAAGCTGTGGTACTCCCTACCACAGGGTGCCAAAAGCTTACAAGAGGTCAAAATACGATTAAATGCTCATGAAAGCAAAAATTCTACAGAAATACCATCTTTGGCTCAGAAAAACACTAAAAGTCACAAAAACTCTGCTCGCAAAGTGCAGATTGTCATCCTCCAGAGTAACTGTCTACACTGCGTGCATTAAGCAACACACACTTGACTTGCTGCCTGTGGGCATCCAGGGGCAGGATTTTCGCCAGACCCAACACAGGCTTTGTTTTCAGGCCAAAGGCATAAACCAGATGCTTCTAGAGCAAAAACCAGCTGCAAATGCCAACGGGTTGAGTGTTACCAGAAATGACAGTTAAAAGCTTCCAATACCAGGGAAGTTTCTTGCTATCTTTTCAAGCAGAAGCTGTTAAATAAGCATTGTCTTTCTCTACATAGTTCTCGCGTATCTAGAGTGAGATTGTTCAAGAGGACATGAAAGAAAGCTGGCTGAATGCACTCTTGGGATTTATTAGGAGAACAAGTCAGTCTAATGGCAGAAAACCAAAGTGCTGTTTAACTCACTTGGTTGGAGAACAAACTCCCTGTGAAAGAAGACAGCATAGACACTTTTTTGAGACTTCATTCCTTAATTTGCCACTACTAAACTAGATTAATGAGAAAAGAAGCCAAAGATCGACTATCACATCACCAATTTGTCTTTCTCCACACCCAAAGGCTCACTTAAGTTTGTCTCCAGGAGAAAAACCCGAAAAAGGTTTTGAGAAGGAAAACCAACAGGCTTCCTCTTCCAGACGTGGGGCAGTTCACTATTAAAACTGTTGCAGGAAGGGGACGGGAAACAGTTAACAGCAAGGACCCGTCTCTTTCCGCAGACATCACCCACAGGCAGTCATTTTTGCTTTGTCACTCAGACTGCATGGCTCAGAAAGCACCTTTGACACCGTAAATACACAATCATCAGCACCAGTCAGTTACTATTACACTCACACAGCCTTCACATCTAACGAGACTTGCTGACTTCCTTACAGCTCATGGAAGAGATCACATCGGAAAGCCTTCATTCCCATCCAGCTTTAACACAGGCACCTACAGCCTGGCCATAGCGATGGCCGCTCGGTACTCCAGAGGCAGAGAGCAGGGATGTATTGCTTGGTCCTAAGTGGCAACTAGAGACCATGTGCCTAGAGCCAACACCACTCACCCAGGCACTGACTAACACCCCTCACACCATCTTCCTCCGACACATTCAAAAGTCCCATTAGTCAACAAAACACACAGCTTTTTGTTTGGGACTACCACAAACCATCCTGCCTCTACTGCCTCCTTCATGAGTCAGTCTAGCACAACCCATCCTTGCTAAAGCTGTGCTGCATTACACCCATGTTCCACTCCTTTGGGGGCTTTCATTACTTTTCTCCTTATACGTGATCTACTTTTTGGACTCCTAAATCATAATGTTCTCAATGTAGTTCTCGGCTAGGAAAAGTCTTTGTGGCATTAGGTGAAGATCTCTCTACCCCAGAGATTGTTTATCCAAGTCCTGAATTTCTGTTGCCTGAAAGAATAGAAGTTGAATAGCAAAGGCTTTGTCTAGTAATATGAAAACTCTGACTAGATTTCCACGTCCATCCCCAATTAATCCCCAGATCAGCAATTTGCCTGTAGCCAAAGAATTTTCTGAATTCCTTCGAATTCCTTCTATTTAACAATAGCAAGCCAATCATTCAATCACCCCAAGCCACAGCCACTCTAGCAGCAGAGGACGAGTTGTACAGTACACAGGGCAGGAAAAGGCAGCTTTAAATCCCAGTACAACAGTCTGGCTGAAAGAGCTTCTTCAGCTTCTGAAGCGTCAATCAGTGGATTATGAACCCGTCAGGAGCCACTTAGGGATAGTCTTCAGCCACATACAGAGAGAGGTTCATGCCATAAAGACAGGAGATTATAACATCCAGCGCTCTGCACTGGCAGGCACAGAGCAGTAAGGTCCCCGGACTCCTCAGCCAGCCTTGCGGTTTGACCAATACTCTGAAATCAGCCACTTGCTGATGAGGTGTTGTTCGGGGGCATTCTGCCAGCAGGAAAACGTATTAGCGACTTGCAGAGGCGAATCACTACCCAACACAATTAGGAATATCGTACCTGGTTTTGATCGTTGTAGTCACATTCCCGAACCACTACCAGGCCTCCTTTCTGACTCGGGTGGCCCTGGGCGACCAGGCATTTGTTGGTTTGAAGGTGATACAACTACGAAAACAGTTTCATGGACAGCGTCAACAACAAACATGAAATACCAAAGGGAACATATGGTAATGCTTTGGAAGCTCCAGCAAAGGGAACATATGGTAATGCTTTGGAAGCTCCAGAACTCAGTCTGCTCACAAAAAAAAAAAAAAAACAACAAACAAAACCAACCCAAACCAAAAAAAGACCCTTTGTAATAAAAACCTCTTCTTCCCTTTTAAAATACCATTTTGTTTTTTCAGGAAATTTGGAGAAAAAGCAGCATTAAATAGTTTTATTTTACTTCCTAATTACATCAAGATTCGCCTCTGTTTGGTACAAGTGCAGTACACACAAGCTGTTAGCACGTGCTGGCCATACTCCGTTCTTTCCCCTCGTCACTGTCCATTAACGTCTCAGGTCCCAGATACTCACTAGCTCAGGAAAGCTTGACTGGACTGTACTAACTACATTTTACTACAGCCTCTCTTCACGAAGCTGGACTACCACTGTGAGAAAGGAGAATGAATTATTTAAACACACACAACTTCAGAGACTTACCTTGTTTGCAATTTGATTTTCAAGAGCATTTCGGTAACTGAAAAGCCACAGTTATCAGCTACGTTATTTTAACGACAGATCAGGGAAGAAAAGAAAATTTTACAAACACCCAAATGCTCATTCCAGTTCAAATGCACTACCTAGTCTGATCTGGAGTAATGCTCTATCAGAGGACTAGGTTCAGGTCAGGAGCCTGTCCTGTGGTGCAAAACCGGAAGCATCTACCATCAAACCAAACAAGGAGGTTGTCAGCAAGTTAGCAATCTCTCTCCTGGTTTGGGGAAAAAAACCCAAACAAACTAAAAAAAACCCTAAAAGCCACCCAAGAGGTTTTCTGCAGCACCTGAAGATTAGGTTGTTCTGTTCCAACAGTCAAGAATCATTAAGATCTTGATGTATCCCCCACAGAGTTACTCAGGAAGACATTTTCTTTTCTCAGAAATAGTGTGGTCAGCAGGAGTAGGGAAGTGATTGTCCCCCTGTAGTCAGCGCTAGTGAGGCCAAACTTTGAATACTGTGGCCAGTTTGGGGCCCCTCACTACAAGAGGGACATTGAGGAGCTGAAGCACGTCCAAAGAAGAAGAGCAAAGCTGGGGAAAGGTCTAGAGAACTAGTCCTATGAGGAGCAGCTGAGGGAACTCAGGTAGTTTAGTCTAGAGAAAAGGAGACTCAGGGGAGATCTCATTATTCTCTACAAATACCTGAAAGGAGGTTGTAGTGAAGTGGGGGTTGGTCTCTTCTCCCAAGTAACAGGACAAGAGGAAATGATCTCAAGTTGTGCCAGGGGAGGTTTAGGTTGGATATTAGGAAAAATTTCTTCACTGAAAGGGCTTGTCAGGCATTGGAACAGGCTGCCCAGGGCAGTGGTGGAGTCACCATCCCTGGAGGTATTTAAAAGCTGTGTAGGTGTGGTGCTGAGGGACATGGTTTAGTGGTGACTTGGCAGTGCTGGGTGAACAGTTGGACTCAATGATCTTAAAGGTCTTTTCCAACTCAAACAACTCTATGAAAACATGCCCATTCTGGCTTTAAATTATATGCATGTCCTGAACTAACAGGTGGCCAGCAGAAGACTTCTCTTCCACCTGAATCATCACTTTGTGGTAGGGATCAGGCTATTCATGCAGCAGTCACCGCAGTTCACAGAACTGCACCACGGGCAGCCAAGGGTACAAGAAAGGCAATTATTCAGCAATGGCCACAGCTCTGCCATTTCCTTCCTCACAGCAAAGAGGTGCCACTGGGAGGGCCCCAGGTCTAGCATCCACATTAAACATAATTATTTCCAATCTGGAGCCAAATGTCAAGGAAAAAAGAATTTGCTGTCCAGAATTCTAGTCCAGGCTGGTTAATTAGCTGGCTGCATTTTGTAATGAAGACATGCATAGCTGTCTCAGCATCTGTATCGATTCCACAGATTTTTAGAACCTTCCAGTAATAAAAACTGCTCCATCACATGATAGCAAATATTAGACTGTGCAAATACTGAACAATATTCTCCACTAAACACGGTTTCTGGAAACAGCTGTCCCAAGGCACATCAGCAGCCTCAAGTGCACCACATTTCTCCTGCTCCCTACACACATCTGAAACGAATTACACAAAACCTTCTAAGTAACATTTCCTCACACCCCAGAGACTCCTAAGAGATCTTATTTTCATCATTCCTCATTCAACAGAAGGCTTTCAAACCACACAGCTACAGGAGTTTTATATGATTTTTGTCCTTGGTTTTATTGGCCGTGGTGATGAGCATTTGACAACACTGTCACGATTTGTGACCTTTACAGTTCTTCCCAGCTGTCAAACCAGCACTTATCTCTGGACCAATTAGTTTTTGAGAAAAAGCTGGGATTTGGAGCGATTCATCCCGAGTCTTAAAAAGTCTGGCACGCAATGGTGACATTGGCTGATCGTTCTGTTCCTTGTAGACATCTGGAAATAGTTTATACAACCATCAGAGCCAAAGCTGACTCTCTCACACAATGCTTGAGTACAATTCTTGAACCCTGAAGAACCAAGCCGAGGAACTGCATTTTTCTGTGTCTTGTCTCCCCCTTTTTAAAGGGTGCACAAAGTTTTTCTCCAAATTAAACCAGGGGAAATTATTACTAGGAAGATTTCCCCTTAAGTGTTGTTGAGGGATGCAGATCCCTCAAGTAGCATCCCCAACATCAGCAATTCCTTAGTTAAACTTTTGTCTGAATGAAAGCAGAAAGCTATTAAATTTAACAGAAAAAAGTCTGACTAGGGTAATAACATCATTTTACAACTTGGAGAATCAGCCCATTGTATCGGGTTTATTCAGGGAAACTACATGTTTGCCCTAATAAATAACTTTACAGCTTCGCTGGGATACTATTATAAAAATACTGCACAAATTGTGGATTCCCAGATAGCTGCTTCCAAGTAAAAATCTAATGATGTCAATAGGGTCTGCAGGAACGCAGCTCCTCCAGCCTGAATCAGCTTGCAGGACCAGCAACTGTCAACAGCTACTGCAGCCTGCGTTACTTGTGGAGAGGGATACAGCACTCTTTAATGCTTCCCATTATTGAGCTAGAAGGGAACCTGCTAACTAAAATCCACGTGCACATGGAAGAGTTTATTCTCTGTCAAAGAGAGACCTTGAGAAATTTGCCTTGGGTTTTAAGCTGTTATTTTGGGAAGCATAAAAAGCACACGAGACAGACGCAACTGTATTCTGGCTTTACCTGCGTACAAACCCATAAACACAGGTGCCAGGGCTGGAGCACGAATTTCACCAGCATTTCCTTCATGAATACACATAATTTAACTCTTCACTTCTAAGTTTAAGCAAAAAAAAAGGAGCAAAACTCATTTTTTGTTCATTACCTAACCGTCAAGACTAGAAAAGCCATCATCGGTCTCAGATGCAAATGTTCATCTTTGCAGAAAATTACCCAGTAAAAGCAATGAGTTTGGAAACTAATTACATTGTACTGTATAAACCAACACAGCATCAATATTTGAGGCCAAATTCCCCCCTACCCAAACCCATCTTCAGAACCAACTGTTCTGAAGCACCTTCTAAAGACATGAAAACTTCATAAGTCAGAGCTTCGAGCCAAGAAACCTCATTGAATATTTTCTAGTCTGAAGTTGACTCAAATACAGATCAGAGTGAAACTTATTTGCCTTTGTCTAAAAACACAAATTCTCTTATTATCAGGACAGCTCGTTGCAAAACCAGAACTCTATGCTCTATGGAAACAGATTTTTTTTTTTGTATTTGAGCAAATCTTTCAGAAATAATCTCAAAATAATTAAAAAACAGAATTCTATATTTTTAAAAAAGTTTATCTTACCCTTCCACGCTGGATTATTTTCGGTCGTTTCTGTGCTCTGTTAATAAAAACTGGCTGCGGAGCTTTGGCATTGGGCCCAGATATTTGCATCTCAGGATAGATATTATCTAAATACCACTTAAATGACTTGCAGTTCAATCTTTTTCTCAATTCTACACGGTCGGTAATATTTCCATAGTTCCTCATCCTTAGCTCGGGTCTCAAAGCAAAATACTGCTCCTGTATTTAAGGGAAACAGGTAGGGAGAAGAATTTCAGATTATTGATTTCCAACTATTTCCTGCTTGCAGAGCTCCCACAGTTTCATTGCATTTCACTAGTACTTTCAACCATTAAGCTCCAAACGGCCATTAGGAAATTCCTGTGTTTAGACTGCCACAGGAGGCGAGATTTATATCTTGCCTAACTGAGCTAATCTTTCTAGACTGCTTTTGATGGAGACACTTCATGGGCATGAATCTGCTGACCTTTTCTACATGCTGGCCTGAGGAGGAAACAAATCACCCCGACGTTGGCAGTAAAGGCATCCTAGAGTCACTAAGTCAGAAACAGATGTGTAGATCGTCACCATCCTTGTCTGGTGAAGGTTTCTTTAAATTAGTTTGATTATCCCATTGTTTTCATTGCTGTGGGGATCAAGTGCATTTTGTCTTCCACAGTTTCCAGCCCTCCGACTTTACAAGTCACCAGAGGGGGAAAAAAAAATTCCATATCAGAACAGACATATAAATGGGACTATCTTGTGAAGTTCAGTGGGACCCTGCATTTATGCACATGAAGAATCAGAACTGTCACAATGTTATTTTTGCATGTTCTAATTTATGATTATACTCGGAATTGTACCTGGTTAGGAAGGATGAATTAAGATTCCAGCTCAGACTTAGGTGCTGTTCAACTCTAACGCAGAGACAATCGGGACAAGCGGGACCTCATGAATGTACAGCGTGGCATGAATGCTATTACCAAAACTTGAAGAAAAATCCCCTCGCAGAGTCTTTAGTTCCAGAGGACACAGGATTTACAGAGGTCATAGAAAAGGCATTTTGTGCGCACAGGAATATTAGGTAGTATTATTCAGAAATCACTTTCCAGGGCACTGAGTTATGGTATTTTGTTGGATTAAACTCTAGTAGACATCTGGAATTTACTTTCCGTAAAGCAGCTGTATAGAAATTACAGGACCACAGGAGCCGGCCACGCAGCAAACCCCGAGAGTTTTCAGCTACCTCCTGCTATCTCTGATATTCAGGTAACAGACAGCATCATCTCAAAACAAGTTACAGACCTGGCCCTTAAAGATCTTCGAGCATTTGGACGTGCTTGATGTCTCACTGCTATTTTATTAGCAGAGGAAGGGGAAGCATTAAGTACATTGGACTGTTGGGCAGCTCTGGGGAAGTCTGGAGATAGACTGGACATCACTACCAAAAACTGATCTGCTTCAAGAAGTAGCTCTGCTATTCCGGTTGCCTCTTTCCTGGTTACAGTTTGAATTTGGGTATCCTGTCTTTTCAGCTCTGTGTATTTCCACTGTATACACAAAATTACTTCTTTTACATTCTGCTTTTGACAGTTACGAAAATTTGGCTGTTTCCCTTCCAATACACAATTTTATTTATTAAATATTTATAGTTGCTCTTCACTGCAAAATAGGTCTTTAACTCTGATCTTTGTACTATTCATCATACAATCACTTCAGTAAATTATAGTGGCCCTAAATATTTGCATTACACTTAAAAAACCAAAAATAATTGCAGGCTTGGTCTCCACACATAAATCTGTCATAATGAAAGACTCTGGCAGCTATCAGAGAATTAGATTAGAAACAGCTGGAAACATCCAGGACACAAATCCGTGATAAGAGACTGCTGGAATCAGCAGTTTAAGTCCTTGCTGGACAAAGCAGCATTAGCTGGAAATTATAACAAAGAATCAATTCCAAGCTTCAGAGAAAGCCATCATTAATCACAAAGAGCTGGTGCCCAGACACCAATAAAAGGGAAAGCGATAGATCAAATCTACCAACGCATTATGGAGATGAAGAATGGAGATCAAAATTAATGACCCCTAATAGGTTCCTCAAACTGACTGAGCATCAAGATAAAGGATGGGGTTTGAAACATAAACCTCTAAAAAATATAAAGTTAATAAAATATGTCTTGTATAGAAATTGCACGGACCACAGGAGCTGGCCACACAGCAAATCCTGTGGTCTCACAAGCTAAAATGTCCTCAAGTATCACAGAGATCAGGTCTTCCAAAAACCTACAAAAGCTTCATTACCAAGATTTGAAGACAAGGGAGGAATATGCTTGCCCTTGAATCCAGAAGTCAATTCCGATTGATCTTCCAGGGTAAGACAGGTAAGAATCAGACTGCTAATTAAAACAGGGGCAACCAACCAACAAAACCCGTCTTGCCAACAGGCACGCAGCAGTATATGGCAGCCACGTCATACTGATTTGGACACAAAGCACTGCAGAGCTGACGAGAACTCATTCATCACCTTTTCCTTCATTAAAAAGGCATGAAACTGAATCTCCTGCAGGCAGCAGAAGTAACAGGAAGGAGACTTGAGCACTCAAAAGCCAAATGACGATCTTACAGAATCATATCAAAATTAACATCAGGACATCAGACCACAGAAAGAAGACACCATTAGAAGTGCTAACAGACCTCACTGTGATGGAGTCTACTGAAAAACAAGCCACTTAACCATATTTCACAACCTAAAATTGTCTCTTACCTTATATTCATCCATCCACACATGTGCCAGCCTCAGTGAGTTATGAGCCATGGTGTCCTGTCCGCCTGGTGAGCCATAGGGACGCCTTTTACGGAAAATATGTCCCACCCTGGAGCAGGGGATGATCAGAAGTCTACCACCACACATCCAGATCTGTCCATACAGAAGCAGATTATACCTCATTGTACGTACACTGACACAGCTCACTACCTCCTCCACTTCAAGGGACACTGAGGTGGGTTCATACATTATGATGGGATTAGGGGTCAGCAACGTTGTCCTACAGGTCATGCTTTCTGACAAAACACATTATTAGATCTTCAGGTTAGAAAAGTCGTATTTTTGTCATATAACACATCATGGCTTTCATGAAAGAAATAGCAAATTTTATAAAATTTTATGCTCTAATGATCTACTAGAAAGCACTGAAATACATGGGCTGGGATTCAACTTGCAGATAAAGACATCTAAATTTATTTACCTGCATGAGAATTACATGGCTACACTTCCACGACAGATAACGGAATAGACCATATCATCAAAAGGAGCCTGGAGAGCTTTTCAGCTAAGTATAAGCAGTTTGTTTCTGCTAAGTATATGGGAACTCAGAAATACTGTTCACGTTCAGATGTGACACTTCGGTGGCTGAATCCAGCTCCACTGCACCCCAGATCTTGATTCCACTTACACCCTACTTCTACTTATTTAATTTCTTTTTAAACTTCAGCTTCCCACAAACTATCATCACTGGCCCTTCGTTGGTGAACGTGTTGAACTAATGTCCAATCTCAGAATAATCTTCTACATTAGCAGTTTATAACCAAGTCACTTCCAAAACTCATCCTAAACCAAACTTCTTTACAACTCTCCCCCAGGGAGACAGGGCTCCCAGACATTCTAAAGCTCTCTGAATATATTCCCGTTTTCCAAAGTCCTTCTTAGTGTATTACACAGTAACAACAATAACTTCCTCACACTCCATACACTTCTACCCAGATGTCTAATAATTACATTTTATACTGAAAACTTGAAAGATTTCATTGATTCAGTACACACCTCTTTAAAAATCACTTAAATTTATGAAATGCCAGTTCCTGGTTTTGAGCTCCAGCCTTGATTTCTCCAAGGACCCAGTCTAATAGATTTCTCTAACGTTTTGGGAGTTGAGTATTTGGTTTGGTTAGACTTTTTTTTAATGTTAACTTCACTTTTTAATCCCCTTTTCATGTTTATCATGGTAACATATTTTCAGGCAGACTCTTGTCAAAACCTGTTGATGAATCCTCTACAAAAGTGAAGAGGTAACCAGGACATGGAGCACAAAAAGCTGATTTTCCTTCTGTGGAGTGACAGTGAAGATGAGACCAAATACAGGAAGCCCCATGAAGTATTAGTTTTCAGTCTCCTGATTACAACTTTCTTATTTTACCAACCAAGCTGACTCCTTTACACGACTCAACTCAGCTGCAAAAACCCTTACATTTCTAGGCCCTCAAAAAGGAGGCTGAAGTGTCTGAAAAGTCCCACACGTGTCTAAGGAAATAATAAGCTTACTTATTACCAATTTTACCGTGAGCCACACATCGTTTTAACCAACATGTGAAATTCATGAGACCTTGCTTAGAAACTCATTTCAGAAATTTGCATTATTATTTTTTCTTCTGTTTCTCTATAGGTATTATAAAAAGCTCCACTCAATAAAGAAAAAGCCACATTTAACTACAGAGTTCAACATTCTCTTTAATCTTCCATCAAAACTTAACTTGCAGATTATGGTAAAGGCAGTTTCTGTGCACCAAAGGTGCCCTTCCTGGTAATAAAAGTGCCAATTTCTGTGTGAAAACAGCTACTGCAGTGCTAAAGAAACTGTACGTAAGGGAGAGAAGCAGCCAGACACCAAGGCTCATGCTCCAATATGTGTAACAGCTAGATTACCCGAAAAGATATTTCCAGATTTTCTCCTCCCCAGATGTCCATGCCACTGTCATACTGTCCAAGCTCATTAAAATACTCGCGATCCATGGCAAACAGGCCCCCAGCCATCGTAGGTGACCTAAAAAGGAACATTGAAAGAAGTTCATTTGCTTTTAGAGAAAAACAAAAAAACCAAGCACATTTATTTTAGCTGAATCTGCTAGTGCAAGTTTTAAATTTAGACCTCCATAATATAAATTAAATCCTGCAGACACTAGAAATCATCAGATCACACTGCTAGTCTCAAAACATTTTCACAAGCAGATCTGTGAGTGGTATTTGTGATCTTTCATTGTTCCAATACCTATAAACTGTATTTCTTTGTATATTAAACTTGAGGAAAAGGGATAGGACAGGGAAAGAACAAAGTGGCTGTTTCCCTACCAAAAAAAAAAAGTAAAATAGTAAAAACTTGTGCAAATTTGGAGTCCATCAAGTTTTCTACACTGAAACTCAGAAGCTGCCTTTAATTGGATCTGTATCAGAAGCTATTTCATGCAGTTACAAACACGCACCCTTGTAAAATAATGTGGTTTTCCTCCTCTCACAGGGGCAAATGATACAGACCAGGCTCGACTGAACTGAAGGAAAAGTAGAATCCACAGTATGCATTACTTCCCCATATTGAATTAGATCCAGAAACAAGCCCCAACTTTAAATTATGCAAGCCAGGAGGCTGCTAAAAGAAATGTTACTCTGTCTCATGGGTAGAATTTAAAGACCAGGAGCAGCCTTGTTTCATCATTGATGCAATAATCAGTTTACTGGCATAGTAGTTACACTTCGTGTATTTGCACAGATGCTCTCCTTGGGATTTCCCAGTTTTCTGCCTTGACTGTGTGTTCTTGAATGGTGCTCTGGTTTGTTAAAACTCTGTGTGTGATCCCCACTGTAGAGGCTCTCAATTGAATTGCTATTGTATCACAAAGTTATAATGTGTGGATGCCCCAGCAGAGTAAAAGAAAGAGTGGAAACAATACATAAATACGATATGATAGTTGGAACATTCAATGAGATGGGAACAGGCTTTTTCTCATCCTTGTAAAAAAAAAAAACCAAACCTGTGATGAAACCAAGCCTAAGCCTGGATGTCATTGATAGCTCTCACGCAATTTGCTACTACAGTTTCTGTCACTTTAAATCTTGAGTTAAGACTGCTCTCAATTTCTCCATCCCTGACACCAAAATATCTCATTATGAAGGTCTCTAAAATGTAAAACGTTAAGACTTTCCATTTGATCGAAGCCATTTTCAAAGGTTAAATAGCAATCTAGCTTCTTTTTCAAGGCAGCCAGAGAACCCTTAAGTA
>NW_010400680.1:31232-31661 GCF_000710305.1 Buceros rhinoceros silvestris | reverse complement strand
AGGGAAAGTCACTTTCACCCTCAGAATCTTTTCAGATGATTAGACTTCCTTTATCTACAGAGATGTCTGCCTTCTCCCTGAGGCCACACCTTGAGTACTGTGTCCAGTTTTGGGTCCCTCTCTTCAAGAAGGACATTGAGGTGCTGGAGCAGGTTCAGAGAAGGGCAACGAAACTAGTGAAGGGTTTAGAGAACTTATGAGGAGTGGCTGAGGGAACTGGGATTGTTCAGTCTGGAGAAGATGAGGTTCCGGGAAACCTTATCGCTCTCTACAACTACCTGAAAGGAGATTGTAAGGAGGTGGGGTCGGTCTCTTCTCCCATGTTATGAATGGCAGGACAAGAGGAAACAGCCTTAAGTTCGTAGGTGAAATTTAGGTTGGCTATCAGGAAAAACTTCTTTACACAGAGGGTCATTAAAAACTGGAACA
>NW_010400680.1:30381-31094 GCF_000710305.1 Buceros rhinoceros silvestris | reverse complement strand
GTTTCACAGCCGTGTGGGTGTGGTGCTGAGGGACATGGTTTAGGGACCCTGGCAGTGTCGGGTGAATGGTTGGACTCGATGATCTTAAAGGTCTCTTACAACTAGATGATTTTATGATTCCATGGTAGTTTTTCCTAAAAGTGAGTTGAAGGAATGCAACAACTGGAACATATCAAGAACTAACCTTCAGGCATT
Organism: Buceros rhinoceros silvestris; assembly: GCF_000710305.1. Classification (NCBI taxonomy): domain Eukaryota; kingdom Metazoa; phylum Chordata; class Aves; order Bucerotiformes; family Bucerotidae; genus Buceros; species Buceros rhinoceros. Next base: position 30,899 of record NW_010400680.1, on the reverse strand, counting down.
CCCCAAAACGACATAAGAACATCTCTTAGAGTACAGATTTTAAGACTTCTATGCTGGTTCCCTGTTCAGATTTTCCCAGTCTGTCCTTTCTCTTCTAGCTTCAGAAACTGCCACAGCAACATTTTGCAAACAAGCCACTCAAACTGTTAAGTAACTTCAGAAGTTTCCTGGCTTCTCAGACCAAATCTTGTGATGGGTGGATGTGGAAAGACTAACTGCGGAGCTGTCAGATGACAGCAGAGAACCCTGTGCTGGAGCTGCCTGCATCAGCCTGAAATGTTCTTCGTTTACAGACCAAGCAAAGATGATGAAAGAGAGACAAGACTGTCCAATTTCTGATTTACTTTGCAGATCTTATAGAAGTACCACATTATCTGCAAGGAGTCAGTTTGTAAAAAAGGTAAAGTTCTTCCACCTTACAAACCTGCATTCTATACCAAGACAGATACCTGCAACCAGAAAAAGCACAGTCAGCTGCTGGCCACTGCTCTGCCAGCACTGGCCCTTCACATGAAGGG
>NW_010400680.1:24773-30303 GCF_000710305.1 Buceros rhinoceros silvestris | reverse complement strand
TCCTGCTGGTACAGCTGATCATCTTATATCTGAACCATGTGTGTCTGCTACTAAAAAAAAGGTGTCTCTACTGACATCATTCTGTAACAGTTATGTGTCCAGCAGGAGCCAGGCATTGTCAGTCCTCTACAGGCGAGACAGACACCATTGATTAAAAGATTAAGGAAGGTGACTTCCAAGTTCTAGTGTTAAGCTTTACCAAGACTTTTGTTTCAGAACAGCTCTCAAAAGACCACCAAAAAAAAAAAGGGACAAGCACTGAACAGACACAAGTTTTAGGCATTTGCCACATTGTGCAAAGAGGCAAGTCATATTTTAAAGATGGTTTTCACATCCATGTGTGTTTAATTCAGGAAGCTTTATGACAAACTAATTGCTTGTGGGAGGAAAACCAGAAATGAAATCTAAAGCAAAGAAATGACGCTGACACAGAATTATCACGTGCTCTTATGTTCTTTTCCATCGTCTAGGAAACCACCTTCCTATCACCACAAAAACGTATTTTCCCATTCTAGCAATTTTTAGCATTTCATCACAGAAATTATAGAGCCTATATTAGTGGGATACATGGGCTATTGCTAGCACAAAGACGGTTATCAAAATCACCACATCAGGAGAGTGGAAACAAATATCAATGCATAGCTCAAAAGGGAAATTATTGGACAGACTTAACACAAAATAGCAGAAGCTGCTGTGGTATAAGCATTCTCTAGAAGTGTGCATTCTAGACCTAATAAGACAGATTAAATTATTAAATGCAAGAAATTAAACTGCAATAGGCAACAGTAACCAAAACTATTTCTAAGCAAAATAATCAAGTGAGATACTCGACAGGTTAGGCATCTGCTTCTGCACCCCCACAGAACACTCCACAGTGCTTAGTCATTAACGCTTAATCATGCAATGCTCAGCTCAGCCAGATGTTACACAGAGCTTCACGCCACCCAGGAGGAACCTTACTTGATTGGAGCAGTTGCTCCCTCGGGTCCTTCCAGTTCTGACAAAGGAACCAGATCCCACTTAAAGTGCAGGCCCCAGTTAAACCCTCCACGCACAACTGGGGAAGAGCTGTAGGTAAGCGTGTCAGCACTGATTATGTCAATCACAGGGCACACCACAGTCCTGTGATCTTCTCTGATGGGAGTCAGCAGAGGTTGTAACCACATCTCGTTCACCTCGCAGTGACTGTCCAGGAATACCAGCACTTCTCCTACAGAGGCCAAAGCACACAAAACACAAAGATCCATGGTAACACGAAACACACAAAGGCATATGCAGTTATCTCAGCAGCAGTATCACCGCCCCGTAAAACAGAGGAGAAGCACTGACAAACCAGAGACTCCACGGGGATTAGTTCAGTCACGAAGGCAGAAGGTAGATCTTGACTACTCACACTGAGCTATGAATCGCTTACAAGGAGGTCAGTATTTGCAATTCTTCGACAGGGTTTTATAGACCTCGAGTTTTCTACCCAGATTTAGCAGAGTCAGAAGGTGCATTTGTACTACTACAGAGCACTTCCCATGGCTGAGTTTGACTACCCAGACAAAGAAAGATGACAGATATTGGGCTGGATGAATTACCCCATAACAATGCTAGTTTTGTCCACTGACTGTTATCACCTTGGACTTGCTGCTTGCCACACTTCAGCATCCATCCAGTTACTGCTGCAGCTAAGGTCTGTGGATTTTAAACCAAGTCATTCTGATGAACTGATCTGCATTCATCTATGTCACAGGCCACAACATTTCAATTCCTGAGTATAAAGGAACATAGAGCATCTCCCCATCTCATCAGTTCTAGAGTGATTATGGATTCATACGAGTTTAAAAGGAGAGCGAGTGCCCTAAAAGAGCATAGCCAAATCCACCAGTATTACACCAAGCAACACTTCAGTCCCGTCAGTTTACATGGGGGTTATCTGCCATGGTCAGAGAGGGCAGTGTGATCCATGAGAGACCTTCAGGTTGGTCTCAAAAGTCTTTGGCTTCTTTAACACAACATAAAATTTATGTAACACAAGAATAACATGGAAGAGATTGGAAAGAACTTTAAAGAAAACAACTTTGAGATATAAGAATATAACAAGTCATCCGTTAATGACAGTATTAAACTAAGGAGAACAAAAAAAAACCAGAAAAAAAGACTCTAGCAGTTCAGAAGAGCAATGAAATTAATTAAAATTGCACTAACTCAAATGAATCCTAGCACAGCTTCGAAAGTGCAAACCATCTTCTCTCTGGATCATGTCATTACAATGCTAATGAGGAAACACCAATTAAGATCTGCCACTCACATCTGCCACTCAAAATCATTTGAGAAAGTAGCACATACTTTTTCATGTGCTAAAGAATTTAACTGGAAACATATTACAGTAAAAGGCACTATGTAAAGCACCAAATATTGTTTATCCCAATTAACACTCACTGCACAACAGAAAAACTTGTATGACAATTAGACTGGTGAATTAGAAACCAGATTAGAGTGTACCTTAATAAGGAAACAGTTTGCCACTTTAGAGAGAGAGCTTTCACATGAAACATGGAGAAAATACTCTGTAACCACAATGTCTAGCACAGATAGAGATGCTTGGGGCAGGAATGGGGAAAATTCTACGTTGCTTCACTAAGTTTTGTCAAATCCTGGTTTTGTTTTACAATTTCACCAACATGCTAAAAAATTAACTTATTTTATCAAAAGTAAACTTCCACAGGAAGAAAAAACCCAAATAAACAGCTCAGACAAGTTTTAAAAGAGACGCAAATTTGGTTCCAAATTTGCGAAATCACTGTTTGGGTGACTTGAAGAAACATCTCCCCTCTCTTACACAGCATAGACTTCATAAAGTTAATTTCAAACAAAAAAAATAGTCAATTTATTATATCTATTCTGTATTTATCGTATCTACTCCACATATCAGCAAGTTCCAAGTCCTCCTTGCTTTCTTCTCATTGAGTAACAGAAAAACCTCAGGTGAGGACCAATTCAGTAAAGCTATAAGGAAATACTGGAGAAATCTTTATAAAGATCATGGTCAACTGCATGAGGTAAACATTTAAATACACAGGTAACATTAGTTAAGGTCTCCAGTTATGATTGTACAGGTATCAGTGAAGACACGTCCTGTAGCTGTTGCAAAGGTTAACGTAAGAGCCAAAGATCAATGCAATTAATGCATTTTCAGAGTCACTGATACTCTGAAACAATTGCTGAAGTGTCTCTCACTCAGGTAGCATTACCCCAAATCTTTCTTGCCCTGCACTAAGCTGTGTAGCTTAGAACACAGCATGACATGCAGAGCCCCTACCGTGGGCTAAAGCAATCGCAGGTCTAACATTCAACATTCTGTGGATTTTAAACCAAGCCATTCTGATGAATCAAACAGAGCTGCTCTGCAGAAAGAGAAGTCACCCAATTAACATACGGTCAAAGTATGCAAGGAAAGGAGAAAGCGTACCTGTGGCATGAGAGGCTCCAATCATCCTTCCTCGAATCAAGCCTTCCCGCTTCTCATTTCTTACCAATTTTGTAGTTTTTGGAAGCTGAGTTCTAACATATTCATCCAAGTCTTTCTTCAAGTCAGCTGAGTAAAAGAAAACACCAGTTCAGTAACAGGATGGAAATTGTGAAAGCTTTAAGTCCCAAAATACTCAACTCAAAAAGGGGCAAAAACTTGATCAAAAACCTACCGCAATGCAGCACAGCTTCAAACCAGGAGTATCAAAAGAACAGTCATCCCAATTTCGTGTTTGTTTTTGTTGTTGTTCTTCTATTCACACATTTTCCTATTAACTGCTTCACTTTTTCCTGCTCTGTTGTGGAAACGCACATGGACAAAGCAGACACCCTGCACTGAAGAGGGTGATGGACCATATGACTGGGTCTTCCACAGGGCACATTCCCGCTGCTAAGCACTTCCCTGTATTTTCCCAATTAACTTTTTATGCACTACCATCTCAGGTTTTATTCTTAGTCTTGGTTTTCTGAATATGGATTGGATTCTGAAATTGGATTGTTGTCTTTTTGCTCTGTTTGCAGAGCCTTTGGTACAATATGACTCAAGTTAACTGGAACTACTAAATTCTATGCTAAAAGGAATTACTGCTGCTAAAAAAAACCCCAAACAATAAAAGGCATTGTACAAAGAAATAGCATTTCCAAATAATTCTGATGGTGACTCATTTGCAACGGCTATGAAAGGCCTTTCACATAGGCAAGTGATTTTAATTACTATGTTCTATACACTAAAACAAATGCTGACACTTTCAAAAGAACATGAAGACACCTTTCATTATCTGTACCTGTTTAGCTGACACAACAGCAGATAGAAAGTACGACTCATTCATAGGTGGCTTTTCTAAAATCCAAAAGGATCAAAGACACTGCTGGCAAGCATGTGCTTTTGAAGGAGAGCAAAGTTCACTGAATTCTATAGGAACTACTGTAACTAACTAACATCGATGGGATTTTAAGAATAACGTCTTTTCTCACGCAAAGACAGTGGTTTCTAACATTAAAGCAGGACCACTAAAAAGAAGGTGGACACATGAAGGCTGAAGTAATAGAAAAAAATAAGTCAATAAGCTTATGGAGTAGTAAAGAGGAATATAAAATGAAGAAATACAAGAAGACAGCTGAGACTTCATAGAGAACCTTGGTATAAAGAGGCAGACAGCCTTTCAACAGAGGACATGCTGGAATAAATACTACTGTTCTGATGAATGTCAGTTCAAACATTAAAGTTACTGTTAACAAGATCAAATGCCAAAGGAATACATGTGGAAGTGTGGAAGCCAGTGTGGAAGCAACCTTTAGGATGTACAAGAACTTTCAGGCAGGAAGACTGAAAAGAAGGAACTCCACACGTTAAGATCTCAGCCTTTGCACCTGCAACGTGGCATCACAGATCAAAACAAGAAGGTACCACACAGCAAATACAGTGCTAGAGACAAAAATACTCTGGGACAAAGAGAAGTCTCTGAAGAGATGCAGACAGGATTCATTTGGGTCACAGGAATTCTCTCCCCTGGTCTTGAACGTGACATCATATGCCAGAGTCAATAGGAAAGTTCTCTTTTTTGAGAAAGTCTCCTAGAAAGTTCATGAAATAAAGTCATCTCTAGGGTGCTACTCAAATAAGATACCCAAATAAAGTTGGGCAGAAGGATTTCTAAACCTAAAATAACTAATGCTTGAACCATTCTTCATCTGATGTGTCACATCAAGGGAAAGACAGTGCACAACTGCAAAAAACGAAGGGCTAGCACAAAGCTATCAAACTCAGCACTTAGGACAGATAAGGCTGCATGAAAGGAGACACAACACAAGCAGAAAAAGTTTTACATGTGTGAACTTCTGAAAACAGCAGAAAGAAAGAAAAAAAGGTTATGTCCATACTGACAGCTAAACCAGACCCACAACACAGCCTCAGCAACAGAATGTAAGAGCCAGTAGTATCTAAGGGCTACCAGGCTCTCAGAGCACAGTTACGACACAGATAACCTGCTGGAAACTGTGCCCAGACACTACC
>NW_010400680.1:23989-24686 GCF_000710305.1 Buceros rhinoceros silvestris | reverse complement strand
CCGGCTGAAACCGCCCCCCAGCCACTACCTGGAACTGAACATATTGTGGATCACTCTCAACAGGCAATTTAGTCTCAGACAGCTTTTGGGGTTTTCACTGTTAACAGGTGTCAGCTTCACGTCCACCGAAATAGAGCCTGCCTGAGAAATTTTGCTCAAAGGAGAGAATTGCTGCCTTTTAGCCAGTAGACAAACTCCCAAAATTACTTTAGCCATTATCTTGCTCCATATCTGTGCAACAAAGGCTCCTCCGCTTAAGAGAAATCTAGCATGGGAGTCAGGTGTGTTATTACTTCAAAGTACTGAGTTGCAGACAATTTGCTCCTTCTCTATTCTTCAATCTCTTCTTCTGCGTAGAGGAATGCCTCCATCGACAGTCTTCAACACAAACTGTAGGCTGTTCCACAGAACGTAAAGCTAAGATCACGGAGAAAGAGGTTGTACTAGAAGAAGAAATCCTGCCTTGCAGAAAGGGAAAGAAAAATACAACAGTGGGCTCAGCTGAGCCACAGAAATGTCCACTCAGCTGGTAAGACTGTTGAAAATTGAGTGTAAGAAGCTCTCTGAGGCAAAACAAGACGCAAAGACCCAAGCTCTGCACAACAGCACTGACATGCAGCAGAGCTCTTATATTTAAAGCTGAAGAAATAGGCAAAATTTCACCTAAGATACCATTTCAGGAAGAAGGTAATGTAGG
>NW_010400680.1:15518-23867 GCF_000710305.1 Buceros rhinoceros silvestris | reverse complement strand
AAATTTTAAAAAAGCATAGAGATTAAGCAAGTTCATGAGATCAATGGCACAGCCAAAGTCTTTCTCCTTTCCTCAGTTACCAAACCAGCTTTGCCCTTCTGCAGCTATACAATTTGATCCATTAAAATTAAGCAGCAGGGCAAGCATCAAGAGCATTAATTCTCTGTACAAACAGTATCTCCTCTCATCTTTGTCTTCAAAACATGCTCTTTTGAAGTCAGACAGGCAAAAGCGCCTACGTGAATGTTCTGAACCTAATTTGGCATTCAAATTGGCAAGAGACCAGAAGGGTGATGGTATTACTGCCTAAACACAGGCATTAACCAAAAGCATCACCATATTCAACAGACTGAGTTTTGAAGTAAGCTTATTTCTGAGTATGAAGGTTATGAAACTTTAAAGCAAATTGCACAAGAGACTTTGCAGCAAAGAGTGCATATTGCTTCCAAAAACACAAAACAGGCTCTTAAACACTGCGCATTCTTACCAGCAAGGAACAGAGTGCTTGATCTTTGTTCCCTCCTCTATCTTAACATTTGATCTGACCTCAGAGAAATGAACTAGCTGCAGAACAAGAGAATTTCATTCTACATTACACACAATTAATCAGCCTCTTAGAGGAAAACCAAACAATGAGACCAAGGAAGCTAATTATATGTACTAAGAAAATTATAACCTAAAAATTTTAAATTTTAAAAATTCAAAGATGTTGTGGACTTGTACAGAGGCAAGCAGGGAACTTGCACAGTCCTGCTGGCAAGTACTGCTACACCATCACATTCCTCAACAGGCATTTTGCTTTTGAAGTGCCAAAATGCTCCAGTTGCATGTCTGTCTTTGCCTTGTCCATCACGCGAGAAAAAAAACGCGGAAGCATCAACCTTTCACCAGTAAAGCCATTCTGCTAGGTCTACCCCTCTAGGGCCCCTCCCAGGCTGAGGAAGCAGAGGCTGCTCCAGCAAGAGCCAGGGACAGCTACTCCTAGGGTGGCCACAAGAGGCTGTGCGAGAGCCACGCAGAGCCCTCCCAGCAAAGCTGAGCTCCGTCCCAGCACGCCACCAGTCTGAAATGCTGAGCAAGCACAACTAAACTGACTCACTGTTTCCATAGTGCCACATCAACTTATTTGCAAGACCGCAGCTGAGGCTATGTGCATTCAGTTCCTTTCAGATGCATTCACAGTTAGTACTGGCCCACAGAGTTTACAGGAAGATCAGTGTAATCTGCTCTGAGTGCCAGAGCAGCCCAAGCACTGTACTGTTAAAAACAGCTAACTATAAACAACTCATCACCCCCTCTGCAAACACACACTCCTCACTATCAGCTTCAAAACCTGGTTTTGAATGTTAAAGTCTGTACGATACACAGCTCATCAGTAAAATAGCACCAGTGACAAAGGGGATGTCATCTTGGGCTTCTCAGAACATCACGTATCCCTACTGACCGGCACTTCTTGGAGATGGACTGCAGTACACGTTGGTTTTGCATCATGGCTTCCACATTTTCAATAAGACCACACAATACAGGAAGAGTTAGGAAGGTCAAGAAGTGTAAGCACCGACCAAAATATTTCTGAAAGGTTCTCTCACCCAATTCACTGTTGTCATCCACCAAAATAATTTCATGAAGAAGGTGTGCAGGAGTGCGATCCAGGACACTGTGTACCGTGCGAAGCAGGGCAGAAAGTGCTTCATTGTAGAAACAGATAATAACGCTGGCAGAGGGCAGATCAGAAGGGTAGGACTTCTCTCTACATCTGCAAGCAGAAACATAATAGTTAACACTTTATTTTCAGTGGGATTTCCATAGGTCACTACTGAAACGTCGTAAGTAACACGCAAACTTTAACTGCACAGGAAGAACCCCCAACTTGAACATAAAGAGCCCAGGCATATAACATCTGTAGTAGGACTCAGTATAGTAAAATACTCTCCACATAATACAGACTTATAATTAACATTTCTAATTGTTAGAAAACAGAGTGTATGACGGATTGGGGTGGAAATGAGAATCACAGATCCTCAAGACATAAACAAGAGAAAACACTAATGGTTTGTTTCAGCTGTCAAAACACGGTCTAGTACCCTTGAGTATCTCAGACACGTGCAAGAATGTCAAGTGTGACATGAGGCCTAAAAAAACCCACAACTTTATTGGCCAGCTGCTGGAGACTAGGTTGGATATCTCAGAATACCTCCAGTGGTGCTATTTAGACAACTAAGGCTGGGATTAAGCCTGCAGATTAAGACACTTAAGTCTAGTCACTGCTGTCAGTGGAGTATAGATAGTGTTCAGCTCACCCTAAGGCTGACAAGTGCATTTTGTCATCTGCAGAGCTCTGCATGCTCCATTAACTGGATCTCTGCTAATTATAATAAAAGCAGAGACAACTGATTAATGTATAGCCATCAAAATTTAAGCATCTTAATCTTCAAGATGAATCCCACTCAAAGCAGAAGATCATTTCTCCTTATTCTCAAATTTTGGCTATACTTCCAATAAGGCACAGTATCACAGACTAATAGCATCTGAAGATGCGAAGCATGAGGGACTCCAATAAAAATAATAAATAAATGAAAACCCAGAGGCATCCAAGAAAAGTCTTCAATGACTTGGAACGGGGAGAGATGTTTCAGCAATAGGATTCATCACACTTACCCACTCCAGAGGATCCGTTAGAGAAACGGATGCAGTTTGTGTATTTTTCGAATCAATGACGAGTTTTTTTGTCACTGTTACAGTGGTGGGATATGCATCAGACAGATTATAGAAAAAAATATGGTTTTTAATAGAAAGTATTTGGGGCAGTGCAATCCAGATATCTGGATGATAGCATTTCTTCTGGTAGTTACAGCACTGAGCATCTCAAAATGAAGCTTCAAAAAATAAAAATACGGAAGCACGCTCTAAGAAACTGAGTACACAGCTAGCAAGACTGAAGACATATAGGACATGCAACCTTAGGTTGAATCCTAGGTCTTTTCCACATTGACTTTCATTTAAAGTATTATTTTTGGAATCTTGTTTCTATCAAAACAGTTGTCCGCCAACCCTACTACTCACAGTAGTTAAATTAACATGGTAAAAGTTCAAAAAAGTATATATCAGCTCTGGTTCTTCACTAACCATTCTTAAAGTGAATTAAGAATTGGGAAAAAACTTTGCTTTCAGCGAGTAGCAGTCTTTTTTTTTTGCACAGACCCTGGTTTCCGTGGGGCTTTACCTATCACCTATCTTTTCCAGTTGGCAAAAAAATCAGATATCCAGAAATAAGATTTAATCAAAAAAGACAGAAGAGACCAAAGAATAAAAAAATCCTAACCTCAAGCACTCCTATTTAAACAGCAGAAAAACTGCTTTCAGCAACACAGGAGGCTGAGAGAACATCTAACGGAAATGTAATACAAAAAATGTTAAATATTACGTTATGTGTAAGATGAGTAACAAGTCCTTAAGTACAGTAATTATTCCATGTTCTCTCCAAAAATTAGTACATACTTCACATCTCTTGTATCAGGCACCTCCCTGTGGTATCCCAGCCGATTACTGATAAGCATGTTGAAAGCATGCTTCTGATAGCCCAAGTCTCTCACTTCCTGATCTTCTTCATTAAAAATCATTCCTGCAAAATAAACGTGCCAAGATCAGTTAAGAAGCTCAAAAATACCATTTGGAAACAATTAAGGACTGAAATGTATGCTTTAGCCCCCCCTATAATGCATTACATTCTTCAAAAATCCCTCATTTTGCAAAGCGTAGTTTTGAGCAACTATTTTTACAACTACAACAGGTAGTACTTAAGAGTAGCCCTTGCGGCTATAATAAAATGAAATCATCCTCCAAAGACTGCTGTGTTTACTGCCTTACCAGACACACTCCCTTCACTTAAATAGCCTCTAATTCTTAGCACCACCTACAAAACAACATCAAACAAGCAACAGAGGATAGACTTTGGCACACAATGCATCAGCACCTGACCGTACAGGTGATGGGACTGTAACAGGACTTTTGAGAGAGAAAATCCCTCACCATAGCAGCTCCAATTTCACGCAGTTTTTCTCAAGTCTGAAGGAGCATAAAAATAGCTGTAAAAAAAGAAACTTCTTGTTTATACCACCTGAGATTTTGACAGCAATTAAAACAGAGCTAGCTCTTTGATTATTTTAGCAGAAGCATCAACTATAGCTGAGCATGGCAGAGGCAGCAATTGGTCCTATAAACAGGTACACCGCTTGAGGCCAAAGCTGAAATCCTCAGTGCCATCCTGCCTGTCTTGACTCAGTGCCACAGCCTTCTCTCTGAGCCATCTAACTCACCAGAATGAAAAGAAACAAAACATTATAGTGCTTCACTCAGTTTTTCTCCAGGAAAAAAAAACAAAGAGAGAGAAAGGAAGTGTAGCCACCACCTGTGCCTGCCAGCCACTTCTGTGACAACAGGTAGCAGAGCAACGACTTTTTATTGTCCGTTCAGCTGGCTGCACAGAATGAGATGCATGTAGCTACTGGCAAGCTACAGGAGCAATTTCACTGAAATTTCAGTACACAAAGTGAGCAAGAATCATGTAATCTACATCCTTCCACCCTGCCCATCACCTCCACGTGGTTCAAAACCTGCAGAAAATTAACAAGGGGATGCATCACTCACATGCTACCATACATCCAGGACAATACGTTTCATAAAATCATAGACTAACGTAGGTTGGAAGGGACATCTGGTCTAATCCCCTGCTCCAAGCAGGTTCTGATAGATCAGGTTGCTCAGATCTTGTCCAGGTAAGTTCTGAAAGTCTCCAGTATCTCCAAGGATGGAAATCAACAACCTCTTCATGTCCCTGTTCAAGCATTCGACCACCACCACCACACTGAAAATGTTTTTCCTCTTACCTAATAAAAATCTCCTTGCTTTAAGTTCTTCTCATAAAACCACGCACTTCCAGAAGGAGTCTGGCTCCATATTCCCTACAGCTCCCATTAAGTTGCTGTTGACAGCAATAAACTCCCACCCTAGCCTTCTCTCTAAGGCAGAGTAAACCCACTCGTCTTAGCCTCTCCTCATACCTTGTGTACTCCAGTTTTCAGCAGCTATACAAAAGCCAGCTGAGCTCAGGCCCGAGGAAAATCAGATGGTTTAAAAGACAGGACAGAAGAAAAGGTCATTAAAAAAAAAGTTTTGAAGCATTTCTCCATTTCAAACAAGTAGTCCTGGTTGGCCTTCAGAACACAGCTGCATCACTACCAGTTCGTGCTTCTGCAAAGTCCAACTATAGGTACCAGATGACCTCCTGGAGGGAATTCTGTGAATGTTAATGCACCATTTACATTTCCTACCACTTTCAGTCTTGAGCACAGCAGAGGCAACGCAGCTGTGGTATTAAACACCTCAAGAGTAGATTCCTTGACATTTCTACAGGATCAAGGAAGAAGTGCTGGATAGTGGTATCTGAAGAAGACATGGGATACACTCACATAGTGTGTCTTGTGGTGACTGACACTGTCATGCTCATGGAGGAGTGCTCCCACTGTGGATAAGCTGCACCAGGGGGACAGGAATACGGTCTGTTCACAGAGGCAGTGCCACTCTTCCGGCACCAGTGGTCTAAAGTAGTAAGTCAGTCTGCCCTTGAACCAGGTGCATTGCCACAGCAAGGTTTCTGGCTTGTCACTTCAGAAACACAGCTCATTCATTCTTGAATACTCAGTGTCACAGTAACACTGCACCACCAGGTCAACTTAAAACATTTTCTTTATACAAAGCACAAGCTTAAGAACCACACACCAAAGTCTGTAAGCCGTCCATAACCAACCACTAACTACTTTTTCTGATCTTCTGAATATAAACAAGAAGGACTGCTAATATTTTTAAAACATTCTTCTCATGAAGCAAAAATATCCAAAAGGCATGCAAAAGGCCTGAGAGATTTCACTCCAAGCAGCAGGTAAAAGCCCTTGGAAAATAAGGGCTTTGCAATGAAAATATCAGTTTAGGCTTTACTTAGCAGTGTTATACAGCTCTCCCAGAATAACAATTAAAAAAAAAAAAAAGACAGATTGTCCTACCAGGTGACGGTTTGGTTTTGGCTACATATGCCAAATTTCTTTTTATTTTTTCCCGCTTTGTGTGTTTATCAGTGCCCTGCCCTAGATAGATAGGAAGCCTTATCCTGCAGCACCTGATCTAATTCTGACAGCAAGCAAGCCAGCTATTGCCTGGTGACTCACGTGGAATTTATCCTGGCACTGTAATTCCCCTTGGCTCTTGCCAACCGAACCAGTCACTTGGTTTGAAGATCAAAGGACTTCTCAAAGGTCCAATTTCTTTCCCAGTCAGGGCTAAATAGTTGGAAAGAAACGGCCACGTCTGGACTGCCCTTCACCTCATGTGGCTCTTGCGCTTTTTGCAGTGATAAATATTTGTAATGCCACAGAGCAACCTGAATTGGCATTTCTTCTACATGTTTACACTGGTCTAATGACCAACTTGGAAACAAGTTTGGTGAAGTTCTATAAACTCTTGAAGCTAGTGGTCCAGCATTCATCCAAAGTAATGACAGAAGACTTCAGTCAGACATCAGTATTAAACTCCTGGCTATGAAGGGTACTGATAATTCCCCAAATAGCAGACGCCGACACCACAACACAGTATCTGCCTCCAGACTTAAAGTTTGCAGGCCAGTGTGCCACATGCCTCGGTTTGAGTATCTGAACACAACAGCGAACGCTAAGCTGTAAGCAGTTAAACATAAAAAGCATTTCAGTTTGGAAAACAAACCCAAACCATCTCGTTGATGAAATATGTTCCAATGAAACACGCAGACCTCTTTTGGTACCGAGTAGCAGGATTTGGCCCTAACCACTGTTATCTCAATATATCTTTCATTGCAATTTGTCCCACACACATTCTTTGTGGATGATTTCATACTCCAAGGATATTCTCCAAATCAATGGGTCCTCTTCATTGTGTATCGTTATCAAGCTATTTTTAATTACTACATATGAGCAGTGTTTCTCTGGCTAATAAAAGTTCACGTGTTTGAGCCCAGTCAGCATAGGAGTAAGATATGAAACAAGAATACACTGAGCCTTTCAAAAGCAAGAGCTACATCAAGGGTACGCACCTTGCTGTAATCCAGTCTTTCCCATCAGCCCTTACACAGCACAGCTGTAACTGTTGCGAATACTATATTTGGGATTAAAAAAACTGAATAAATTTTGAGCAATTCCTAATGAAGAGAGCCACCAGTACCACCTGCATTTTAACAAACAAAACTACTTCATTACACAACTTTCCCTGCGATCCTTTAAAAACAAACCAACCAATCTTAATATCTCATTGTATCTACTGTTTAAATAATTTTGTCACCAGCACTGAAAACTACTTACCCATCTCAGGAGAGAATTCTACCTGCCCCTTAACTGGGCTCTGGACATGATTTCCGAGAGGATTTCCTATCTTATTCTCTTTCTGCTGCAATTCAGGTATATGAACAGGCCCCCGTGTAAAACGGGGATAGAATTTTTTTGGAAACGGCCTCTGAGGTTCCAGCCCCTTGATGGGCACATTCTTGAAGGACTGGTTCTCTTCACTGAAGTTAAAATAAACAAAGAGCAGCAGTGTCCAGGTCACGGATGTGAAAAGGCACCCATAGCAGAAATAGCGAAGTGTGACACTTCCCATTGTAGACTTAGCATCGTTGAGGGCCCATTCTCAATTACCTGAAAGAGAGTGAAAACACACATCTCATCAGGCTGCTCTTTTCAGAAGTTAGACTTGAAGCACAGATCTTAGGAAGGAAATCCCTTTTCACTTTCCTATTAAAAAAATGTGACCACATTCTGTGTAGATGCTACTGCTTTAAAACATGAAGCAAACAATCACTAAGAGCCCAGTGACACACCACAATTACAGGTAAAAATGATTCATTTTTCCTCATAATAATTATGTAATTATCTCTCTTACACAACAGTACATTCCTTGTATGCCTGTACATTTAAACATACCCCTATTTAACTAAATATACTGCACACAGGCAATTGATTCTTCATCAGAATTGCAGAACAGCTGAGGTTGAACAGGACCTTGGAGGTCACCTTGTCCAACCCCCTTGCTCAAGCAGGGTCACCTTGAGCCAGTTGCCTGAGAGCATGTCCATACATCATCCATTTGTGTTCTTCAGTTCCTACCCTGAAACATGGAATGAGAGAATACAGACTCAAAAAGCTACATAGGTTAAGTCCTTCTTGCCTCAAATTTAAGAGCAGCCATCATGAGCATCCCAGAAATCACGGGGTGTGTTTCAAGAACACAAGCACCAAGACAGTCACATTTACAGATGCTCTTCTGCACAGA
>NW_010400680.1:0-15377 GCF_000710305.1 Buceros rhinoceros silvestris | reverse complement strand
GAGCAAAAAGCTCCAAGGTAATCTACTGGGTTCCTGCTGGCCTCTGCGACTCCAGAAGAGCTCCCATGCTCCCTGGAGGAGATGTCCATCTAGAGCTGGAAGGAAGTAACCCAGCCCAGTTTTACTGTAGGCACCTGTCCACCAACACAATTTCCTCACACTATATCGAAAATTACTGTCATAAGCAAATCCCTGAAGTGAAGTATATGAAGCTGGTGATAACACTTTATTTATGACCCAGGGAATCAGGTAAACTTTCTAGAGTTTCTCGAATGTAAAAAAGGCTCAAAAAACCCACAAAAAACCCTATACAGCTCTGTTCTCAAAACTGAGAAAAACACTAACTCGAAGAATGAGATTTCACTGATCAATATCTAAAAGTTATTTGCATAGCAATAAAAAGACAAGAAACCATTTAATCACCTTTTAATTAGCAAAACACTTGTTTTAAGAAAATAAAGTACTGGAGTAGGAGACAAGAGCTTATGCTGATGTATTTTTCAGACTTCTCAGAAGGTTGAGAACTACCAAGAGTCTTCAGGTCAGCCTGGCAAAGAACAAACCACAACAACATGTACTGTTGTACAAACAAATCATTCCCTTCTCAATATGGAAAACTACTGAACAGAGGTAGAAGGCTGTCATGATCCCAAAGAAACCTATAAAGATCCCACTTATTTTGGCAATGTAATTCTAAGTCCTCAGTGACTTGCATCCAAAAAGAATACACAACAAAATTCAAGCTCACATTTCCCAGGCTGCAGCAGGTTATCACCTTCCCTCCAAAATAAAATATCCACAAAGTGTCAAAATAGTTTACCCATTATTCTTACAGTGTCAAACTCCCTCACTTCTGCAAAGCAACAACCTACGCAACAGTTAAGCCCAAGGAGCTTAAAAAGGTCTTAAACAGGGTTTAAATCTCACACTGACCCTGTGCATACAGATGAATCGCATCTCTGTGAAACAGGCTCTTTCTCTAACACTGTCACACAGCAATCTTGCTGCTTAACTGTAGAGCCATGAAATTAGTCAGGCAACAAATGCACTGGGGGAGAAATGATTAAAAAACCCACTCTCGTGCTGGCTAGCCAAACGGGTTCACCAGTTGAGGAAGCACAGATCACCAATCCCCACTGCCTTATTCCCTCTGCTAACAGTGGGCAATGACCACACCAAGTGCTCAGAAAAAGCATGTGAGACTGCAAAGGAGCAAGACTAGATAAATAGTTATATCCTCTCATTATAATTCTTCTGGCCAGACAGTTGTCTGCAGACAATTAATACTTATCCATAGAAGATGATCCGGGTGCTTGCCAGCTTTTTCTTTTTTTATTTTTTTTTTTGCTTGGCCACAAGGTCATCAGCTCTAAGGCTGATCCAAGCCTAATACACCACTCCTCAATACCTGCTAGAGTTACTTTTCCATTCACTACGGTAACACAGATGAACATTCCTAACATCATGGCACGTCCACTTACATTGCGGAACAGAACTGTTCTAGTTAAGATAAAATTGCTATAACAAAGAAGGAACCCGTCAGAGCTGTTTAAGGAGATCTCTACACTGCAGCTTGCGCAGGAAAACCAAAACCCTTGCTATCTCAGGTATCAGTGGGTAGACAGGCATGCAGAGCAGAATTCGTCATGCACTAAGTATCTCCCAGCTTCTCGCATCCCTTTTACACCTCAGAGCTCCACCTTGCTGCTGTCGCACTTCTAGCCACACTGAGGTTAAAGTTTGCCATGACCAACATGAGGCATACTCAGATTAAAGAGGAAGAGTGAAAAACATCATCAGAGTGAAGAGACTGCTGTACGCCCCTTCCATCTCCAGAAAGCCCTCTGACCAGGCTGAAAGCACACGCCTGCTTACAGTCACAAAGACAACAAAGGTACCCCCTACTACTACCTGAAAGGAGGTTGTGGTGAGGTGGGGGTCAGTCTCTTCTCCCAAGTAACACACAACAGGACAAGACCAAACAGCCTCTAGTTGTGCCAGGGGAGGTTTAGGTTGGACATGAGTAAAAATTTCTTCACCCAGAGGGTTGTCAGGCATTGGAACAGGCTTCCCAGGGAGGTGGTTGAGTCACCATCCCTGGAGGTATTTAAAACCTTGTCGAGAAACATGGTTTAGTGGTGTCTTGGCAATGCTGTGTTAACGGTTGGACTTGATGATCTTAAAGGTCTTTTCCAAACTAAACAATTCCGTGATTCTAAATGCAAACCCGAGCATGATATTATTTCTACATACTCCTTGCTACAGCAGAACTGCTTCACCTTCTTTTCCCCCTCCTTCACTGTTTTGCAGTCTTGTAGAAGGATAAAGAAGTTGAAATACTGCATTTAAATCAATGACAGAACCTCCACAATGAAGAAACTAGGCCCTTTCAGTAGCTTGCAATTCAACCAAGGCATTTGGTAATACATTTGGCAGTAAAGTACTGACTCGCTATTTATTTTCTTTAAGGACCTAATGTTTTGTTGGACAATTTTAAAAGAAATGGAAAAAAAATTAATCACTGCCCATGAAAAGCACATTGATGCTTATTAGTTTACTTTATTCACCAACACAAATACTTTTCCATAACCACTGTCCTACGGATTTCAACGACTTCTACCATTTAAGCAGCCACAGGAGTCATAATCTGTATTAGAGCAGCACACTCCAGCATCAGACAGTTTTAGGTTGACCATGACTTCTTACAGATGTGTTTTAGCAAAGTGTCCATGGCAGGTTTCAAAGTCCTAAGCAATGTCAGTCCTGCTTGGGACCTGCCCTGAGGAACCAGGAGAACCTTCCCAGCCCTACACGTTTATGTATACAAAGTACAATCACATTAATACATCCCCACCTCTATTCAATATACCAAGAAATAAGTACTGCTTCACTAACTTCAGTATGCAATGAAAAAAATCAACCACTTTGATACATGCCAGAGAGAGGGAGGACAGAATACTTGAGCTGGTCACAAGGACCCAGGAGGAAACACTCAGTTCACAGAAGCAGCCACTTGGCCCCTGATTCCTAGCTCATCCATCTCCCTATCCATGACTTTTTTCTGCAAGCCATCTAGACACAGTGAATAAAAGCCTCATACTGTCCAGACTCCTTGGCTTTCCAGTTCTATGAATTCTTCAAGGCAACACGCTTTGCCAATTTAACCAACTGTCTCTGACTGTCTTCACATGTCACAATATCCTGATGATTGTCTTAAACATCCATCCTTTCCTAGCTGGTTTCTCCAAGTAGGATTATGAAACTTAAGCAAAGCCAAACCATTTTTTTTTTTTGTCTTCTCACTATTATTTTTTTCGAATGGAGACAAGCTGTTCCTGAACACAGGAGATGCAAGGGATATACCTTTCAAATGCAAAGTATTAGTGTCTTTCTCAGCCCTGATACAAACTGCAAGAGAAAAACAGATTAAAAATATTTTGAACTCAACAGCCCTACAGCTCTGCAAATGCAAGCAGAACTAGCAGGTTTAAACAGTTAGATAGAAACAACTTAAATCAAAAAAGTGGAATTGCATTACCCAGATAATATTGTCAATGGGCTCATAAGAATAATTTCCACCTATGCAATAAATTGTAACACTGAGTCCAGAAACCAATAAATTGTTATTTCAATACTATAGTTAAAACCCATTCCTACTTATTCAAATGCAAACAAAAATACTAGTTGCCATTTAAAAAAAAAATCTATGATTTAAACTTATCAAGAATACAGCTCCTCACAGATTTTACTGGTGATTGAGACGAGGCTTGAAGGGTCTATCACGTTTCTCCTCTTCACTTCTGAAAAGCAACACAGCTGCTAAAAGTAAGTTTCCAAAATAACTCAAGCAATTTTCTTTCCCAAAAACTCATGTTGCGAAGAACATCCAGAATGAACAGAAGACATTTCCTCTCCCTCAGCAATGCAGCAGCTTTCACAGCAAATGAGCGATAACACTTAGAAGCATTTTACAAGCATTCACTCACATACACAAGATCCTAGGGATACATGGCATTTACAGCTGTTCACACTGGTATACTTAGGATTCCAGAGCTACATGACAAACAAACCATTCAAGATGGCAGTAAATCCTACAGCAGGAAATTACAATCCATTTTGGACACAACTGGGGTGACCAAGAAAGGAACAAAATTATTTCAGAAGCTGTCCCACGTTGGCATCAGCTCAGAAAAGACCAAGACTGGAAGACACAGTATTCTGAGAATTTCTAACCAAGTATCCTGCCTTTCAGTCTCCCGTTGCTCTGTTTTGACTGCCGTATATTTATTGCCTGATAGTTTTCAGACTTTGGCAAAGCCTTGGAAATGAGTTTGCAGACCCACATGCCAGAAGTGCCAAGAGTAAAATATTCCTCTCTAATTTCCACGAATTCCAGTACAGAAGTCTCAGTTCCTTGCACAAGCAGTAAATCATTAATATTTTCTGAAGAGAACTATGAAAGTTAAATATTAATAACCTAGTAAAAGTCTCTGAAAGTCAATCAATTGCAAAGCAGATAAAAATCACTCCAGGAGCCTACCTGCCAGATTTGAGCTTCAGTAATGACTGTGCAATACTGCCTTCCATGTCCCACCAACTTCTTGCGGCATCCTTACAGCACCAGCGTGACATTCATTTCGTACATCAACCCCAGTAACATTTACATTCATTTAATAATTGGCCCAAGAAAATTATACAATTCTGTTCCCTGCCCACCCCAACACTCTGGGAGGGTTTGTCATTAGTAACTGGTGCAAGCTCTAACACTGGCCCGCGGTGTTAACCTTCAATATTTTTAATGAAAAAAAACCGCCAACCACATTTCACAATATTTTGGCTTAAAGAGCAAAAGTATCTACAGGCTTTATGACCTGCCACTGCTTAAACACGGACATCTGCTTGGATTAACCTCAACAATTTAGTAAACACACCGTATGACTAGATGTTTCATGACTGTGCCAAAACTCGTGTTTGTCAGAGGTCAAACAGAGAATCAGATGAACCTAGACATTTTTGAGATGAGTAAGAATTGTTTGAGAAAACCTTAAAGTCTGCTTGCAGTTTTTCCAAGAACAGCTTTTCTTCTAAAAAAAAAAAAAAAGAAGAAAACGAAGACAGATACACAACTTAAAGTATCCAGATTTCCTGCAAAACTGCCTGTGTATTTTGGACCTGTATTAGGGCAAGGAGCAGATGTGTATAATCTTCATTTTTAAAGAGCATTCTAGAAAAAAAATCATTAAACTAATTTTATTTTTCTACAGAGTGTTAGGATAATGTGCTTCATGACCTTCTACAAATGCTTTTAATGTTTACTTTGTTACTTATTTGGGGGGAAAAACTAAAGAAAATGAAGTAACAGTACTTAAAAAAGCAATTTTGTTTAATAGCCTTAACTCTTTATATATTTCTTGACCTCCAAGATGTTATGGCTACCATTTCTCCTCTTCCAAAACAAGCATCAGCATGACCCAGCTTTCCTATTTTCTTGTTGAATCACCAGCAAACAACAGCATTAACAGTACAATGAACAGAGGCCAGATTAGGACATAGTACCCCAATAATACACTCATCACACAAACAGAGATGCCACTCACAGTCTCTTCTTCACTTTCATGAGAATTATTTTCTTCCAGGCATCCTTTACACTGCAACCAATCTTAAGGGAGCGTCACAGTTAATAGACTACTGGCATGAAAAAGGGACACCTCAGGCAGCTGTTGTTTCAGACTCCAACACACTTCACAGGAGCACATACATCCAGATCAAAACCCAGAGATATTTCCAAATAAAAGCTGAGTGTCTCATGTGTTCCGGAATCCAAGCACCAACCCAACTTAACTCCTCATTAAAAAACTCTCCCACTGGATTGGTTTAGTACTAAACTGGCTCTAGCTGCCAGTTTGCTTTTAATTAAAAACAACCATTAATTTTTGACCTTACAGAAGGGATTGGTCATTGCACTTTATGAATTAAAAGGCTAATTTTGACACAATATAGGTGGGTTGGGCCTACAGGAACCTACCTCACAACATTCAGCAAAGACAAATGCTAAGTCCCACACCTTGGACAGACAAGCTCTCGGGCCACTGACACCGCCTGGGGAACAGCTCTGCAGAGAAGGACCTGGGAGACCTGCCTAAACACAAGCCAACCACATGCCCTTGCAGCAACGTCAGCCGATGGCATACGGCCTTATCCACAGAGGCACAGCCAGCTGAGGGATGCAATCACACCACGCAGCATTCAAGACCACAGGCAGAGGTACCGAGTTTGGGATGTGCAAGTACAGTACACAACAGACACCAGTACACTGCAGCAAGTTCAGTGAAAGGCTACCAAGATGGCTACAAGCTGCAACATCTAACCTGTGAGGAGAAGCTGAGGACACTGGGCTGCAAAAGAGACAGCTTTGGGGTGACCTAATAGCAGCCTGCCACTTCCTACAGGGATGATATCAAGAAAACAGAGCCAGGCTATTCAGAGAGGTGCAAGGTAGGAGAATGAAAGAGTTAAAGAGACCAATATAACTCCAGGCACAGCAACTGTCATTCACAGAAATATACTGTAGACCACGTGCTGTCTTTTTGCATGAGATCCCTGTTCCCACTCATTTTAATGAGATGGCACAGTAAGATCTATTTTTAATTAGCCTCTGTAAGTCACTTCCAAATGCAACTTTAAAAGGTTTGAGAGCCAGCAGTTCGGTCATTTCGGCACAGCCACTCAAATCCCTGTCATACCACCAAAAGTGAATCCTTCTGGAATTAATACAAAATTGTGATCAATGCTTTATAGATAAATAATCCTGAAATAATGTTCATTATACTTTTTAGATAAAAAAAGTAGACTAGTTGCATGAGTTGCTGAGGATCTCAGAAACTATGAGTACACTAAATCTGAAAAGGATAAAGTGCTTTAGGAAAAACTTAAGAATTCATCTACTTTATGTCTTCAGGTTCTCACCCCTCACTATTTTACCACTGTCAAATGACTCACTTGTATAATCATTTGTGTTTCAGTTTTTGGACTTTAACCAGAGATGTCAAAATATTGCATACTGTCGTTATTAAATCTGGGGGCTATATATTGAAATGCCTCCTCTAGGAACATAACTTTGCTTATCAAGCTTTTTGGAATTTCTCATCTCTAGTAAAAAAAGCTTTACTTAGCTGGCTGCCTACCAGAATGAATGCTAACACTTTAGCATCTTAGTATCTTCTGCAGTAACATCTTTCACTGATTTGTCAACAACAAAGCATATGAGCTTTCTTCCTTCCTGATAAAGGATACCTTTCTCTCCACATAATTCTCCATTCTGAGAGTAAGAGTATTTCACAAGGGCTCTCATGTAAATACAATTTTAATGGAAGAAGCAGTTACAAGTTTTGGAAAGAAAAGGTCTCATAGGAGCCTGGATCTCACATTAACAAACCACAGAAAAGAACACCCATTTTAGCTACAACCACCGGTACAACATTGCACCAAGCAAAGTAACATAATAGTCCGGTCTCATTAGCGAAAGCAAGTACACTTGGATTAGAAACATGAGCTTACCAAAATCCTAGTGCTCGACACCGAGTAAATAAGTGCTATACAGTAGACATTGTCATGCTGCAGTGTCCTCATTCCCCTCAAAAAGCTACTGGTTTCCCAAAGCACAGGTATACGCATGATTTTTTTCTTACCTGTGTCCCTAACAAATGTTGCTCCGTAAGGCTGCTTGGCTGGATGTTACTTTAAGCCATCTGGCATATAAATACATGTCATGTCATTCACAGAATCCTAAAACCACCTTCTGCCTTTTTGTTGCTAATAAATGCTTTTGTCTGGTTGATACAGTGGGACTTTCTTTCCATTAGCAAAAGCAGCTCTCAAGGAAGCCAGAATTTTCATGTACCATCTCCAGACGCGTGCATTTCATAATACAGCTCTTCCTTCCTCACATATAGCTTAGAAAACGGCAAGGTTAAAAACCCCACACTGACAACTTCTTTTCCAATATATCTCTCTCACATTAAACATCCGTATCTAAATATTTGTTTAACAATCCTTCAGCACTATACACGAATGCATAATGTAGGAGAGCTTACAAGGTCAACTGCATACAAGTAAGCTGCTTAATACCTTTCCTAAATGTTTAAAATCTGCTTAGCTGTTCCTTGTGTTTTATGTCTGCAAAGCCCACCAAAATAACAGTAAAAATACAGGTGCATGCAAACTAACTAGCTAAGACCCACTTCTACATGAACAGCTCAACAGAAGAATGCTCACCTTTTTCCAGAAGCCTCGTCACTGAAGCAGCAGTGCAAGGTTACACAGTGGAAACACATTTACTGCAGTAGCAGTCAGATCCAGTTGGTGTCTTCATTCCCAGTGAACAATCAAATGCTGAGCCTGAAACTTAACACTTTGTGGCTGAGTGCCGCTTGCAAGAACTAACTGGGAACAGGGGAACACACGCAAGCTTCTCTATGACAACAGGCTACTTGGGATGGTCTTAGGATATGAATGCTGCAAGGTTGTTTCTCATTTGACTGCATACACTGCCCCAAGAATACTGATCTGTTTTTCTTTATTTGGCACTTTTTTTGGTTTTGCTTGGTGGTTTGCTGGGTTGCTTCTTTTTTTTTCCAGCTGATGTCTGATTCATATGGATCCATAGATTTGGCAGCATAAACAAGACTGGTTATTTTACTGCCACTGACTAGAGAAGCATAATCAATCAGTGTATTTCTAAGGCATTCTTCATTATAATATCAACAGATTAGACCACAGTAATGCTAGAGAAAACGATCATTAAGTTCTATACAAATATAAATTCTAAAAATTCCTTTACTCCTCATTTTCCAAATCACTAGTAATTTTATAACATTTCCATATTTTGATGGACATTTTCTAGGTATGCTTTCTGTTCATCTTAAGAAATTTTCATCAAAAGTGCTTTGGGCTTTTTTCCCAATCTTTTACAAGCAAAGTGAAAACATTTTTCTAATTAAAAAAAAAGTTCACACTTGATTTGTACAGCCCTCCTGCCAAAAAAGCTGGCAGCAAATTTGGTTACAAAACAGACCTCAGGGAAGTGATTTTGACCAGGACAGTGAACACTGGAGTTGACTGGTCTCAATTTTAAACTCGTGACTACTGGCCATGGACACTGAATTTTGTACAAGTTTTTTTCTGCAAATCCCAGTTCTGCATTCAGCTCCAAGCAGGCATCTACCATCCCCTTGTGCAGAACTCAGTGCTGAAATCAACAGCTGTATACAAAATCATACACAACAGACATCTGCAAACTCAGATTAGAAACTTCAAAAGACTATACCTGAACGTGTATAAAATGCAAAACTGCTGCAATTAAGTTATTGCTACTACTATGGAAGCGGAAACTGTCTTACTGAGCGTGGTTACATTGCATCTTATCCTACAGCATCAGGTAACAGATTCACAGACCTCCAAGCTTACACCCCACAAAGCATACAACTCTACTTAATCTCTCCTTTTCTGCAGGGTTTTCCTTTCCAAAACATAGTAATATATCAGAAGTGCACATTTGGACCCCAGACATGTCACACGCACTTACAGTCACATCAAAAGTCACCACAGAGAGATAGCACCAGTGAGGTCAAAAAAAGTTACAGTTTAAATCCCCAAACTGCCCCTGATAGGAAAATATTTAACTCATTCTAAACTGCTTGGAGTTCCTAATTCCTGTTCGTTTCTCCACGCTACTAAGAGATGGCACTACCTTACAGATTTCCTCCATACATCATGTCCTAACTGAGTTTTCCTGGGTAGATGGACATTGTTTAAAAAAAAGTAGAACTGAAAGACATACTAAAAGCAGGCGTCGAATTGAATTCAACGTCCATTTGCATTTGTCGTCCCAAAACAAAGATCACTTGGAGTTTTTCACTCCAAGCTTTAGCACAGAGGTCACAGTATCGCTGCCATTGGGAACAGCACAGCACTTTCACTTTTCCCAGTACAAAACTCTTAAAAAGACAAAAAAATCCTGCAATCTTCTTTCTTTTGTATCTATTTTCTCAACAGAAGTTTACACTAATTTCTGTGCATGGGTTTCTCTCTAATTCTTTCCTTTTCTCACCGTTAATATAAAAGAGAGGAATCCTAAGGATATGAACCCATTATGTGTTCTCCCTTCAAGTGACTGACTCAACCAGTACACCTCTACACTGATCAGATTGACCTGACCCATGGGACATTCTGGTTGAACTGTTTGCTCCGCTACAGATTTCGCTGAGATCCTTAGCATCTCCACATCTCAGCTCTCACCTACAAAACCTGACTGAGGCATTAAGGCAAATACATCAAAAGTTCTGAGGCCACAATATCCAGAGATTATACAAATTCCAAGTAGAGCTCTGGGTTAGAACAGCAATAACTCACACCCCCTGCTCCCTCAGCAAACCCATTTCTAAATATGTTCGCAAACACTGGTATAGGAGGCACTCTCTTTTTCCCCTAACACAATACAGCAATGCTAACAATGAGGCTCCGTTGCTGGTTCAGCTGTACCTGCAGATGGAGTCAATGAAAACACTTTCACTCACACATCTAAACTAAGCGATCAGTTTTAGCTTATCTTGCGAAATATTGTATTTGAAAATACAATAGGGAGTTTTCTAAACATGTAAGTGAACAGACCTTCTATTTGCATGCTTCTGAAAAAAAAACCAAAAAACATTTCTGAGGACATTAACTGTTGGAATAGAATGATAAATCACTAGCATGAAGAAATTTTACACTAAGGAGAGCAAACTTCTGCAAGTTACGCCAAAAATTAATTTTCTTGGTCTTTCATCCCCTTCTACACACTCTTACAGACTCAGTCTCTCCTTCTCCAAAGAAAACCCCTTGAGGAAAGAGTTGTGGACCACTCCTTTTCCATCCCCTGTTGGTCACTTCTACTTATCTACTGCCAATGTTTCTAATGGGAAAACATTCTCAGGATTCTGATGTTGAAATCAGGGATGTTGCAACAAATGAACAGCAGATCAAAAATACATTTTCCCGCTTCACTAGGAGCAGTACTTCCCAACACACTGCTAGCACAGAAGGTTAGCACGCAGTCCAAAACTTAGCCTTCTCTTGCTTCACGGGCAATGAGTCTCAGTGTCCACTGACAAGAGATAAGAGACTCGTGCTAACTGACAAAATTAAGGTATTCCACGAAACAGAAAACTAAAGAAAGCACTTCTAGAAAGCAAATTCACTAACAAATATGAGAGGTATCAGAGACAGTGACATCATTTCTTCTTGATGTTACACTTCAAGACAAAACAGTCAAAATACCTATGAAGATTGAGTCATAAGGAGTTGCATATCAAAACAGGGTAGTTTTGTGCTTACTGGAGAAAGGATCTCTGTTTTAAGGCCACCTCCAAAGTTTAAAGCATCTAATTTAATCCTTGTCTGCACAAGAAAATTTGTGTCATTTAGCCAAGCAATACTTGGATAGTTTTACATAAACTAAAAGGACGACCTCTATGAACATGCTCCTAACATTCATTAAGTATTTGCTTAAATCAGTTTGGCACACAGCAATCATTTACTGAGGTGCCTCCTTTCTCACATGCCTCTACAAGTTTATGAGCTTAACCTGCCAATTTAAAGTTCAACTTCTTAAACGGTGCAGTGTCTCATAGTTAAAGTCTTCTGAATGACAAAAAAGTTATTGCAGGTAAGCAGCTGCCTCCCATCAGCCACTCTAACTTTTCTTCATGCACATATTCCTTCCCTCTTGCACAGCAAAAGAAATTATTTTTATCAGGATTGCTTGCTCCATGGCAAGAGGGCATCAAACAGTTGCACGGCACAGCCGATAAGGTGTAACTTCTCAGGCACCGCAAACCCGCAATTTCAGCATCTCAGAAATTGCGATGGCACTGCTGCCATGAGAGAGAAAACCACAACAGCTCACCTGCTCCACACTGAATTCAGAGCCAACAGAGGCATCAAAGTTCCCACCTGTAAGCAGTATGGGGTAGCGGAGGCTGGACCACTCCCTAGCCCGCACACCTATTTCTTGCTCCAAATACAAAGCATAAAGCAGGCATTATGGAGTCCTGAGGTTCCCTGTATTCGGGGTTTCTAACTAGTGTAAACAGTGGAAAAGTTGATTCACTCCTGAGGAGCATATTCCAATTTCAAATGTGCAAAGTGTCTGGCTGCCAAAACCCTAGACCGCAGGAGAAAGGGCTGAGATGCAGCACATCACTCTTAGAGGCACTTCAATCCATACATTTCAGTAACACTGTCAGCTGTTTAACCTACAGCCTTTAGCATCTGTTCACATCTCGGAGAAGGAGTTTGGAAGTTCATACAACAAAATATCTGAAACTTAGTATATTTAAAGTCAACTTTTGCTCATAACAGAATGATCAGATTCCTCATTTTCCCCCTTTTTGTTGCAGTTCATTCCTAGTTTTTACAGAGTTTTCGAATAAAGAATTTACACTAATTATTACATAATGCTGACTCACGTGAGAATCATGACAGGACACAGCTGAAGGATGTGGTGGATACTATTAATTCTTACACAAAATGAGCTGAACAAATGCATTTCCTCATGCTGGTAAACACTGGTTCAACATCCGAGGCCTTTGTACTGACAGTACTTGATACACTCACACAGTAGCTGCAACAACAGAGACTTTCAACTCCATAAGCCACCATATGTTTTGAAAAGAAATCTTAGATAAGAACCAAGACAGTTTATCTGCCTCCCACGCTCTAACAGGGATTGAAACAGACTTCACCTCCTTTTTTTTTTTGAGAAAGAATAAATTAATTTCTGCTCTTGAAATACATGAACATACTTTTGTTCTTCAACAGCAGCATATCGTGTTGCAGCACCTCTCCAAAATGAACGGTACTAAAGAAAATTACTTGATTTGAGGGATAGCTGTAACTGTAGTATTGCCTAGCCAGACAGATGGAACTGTTTAGGAAGACAATTAACTGAGCTGTCACAGAAAGGAACAACTGTGTTTTTTTCAAAATTTTACCTTTTCCTTTCACCTGGAAGTCTGCTCTTACTTCTCTGCTTCAGCAGTGAACACACAGCTGCCACACTGTCAAGCTCAGCCTGCCAGCTGCTTGGACCACAACCTTTTCACAGTACCTTCCAAGGTAATGTAACTAAAGAACGTTCCTCCCTGTTTTTACCCCCACAGTACTCTACCGTTTCTTGCCGGAAGATCTGAAATCTCCATTTTTACTCTCTGCTCGCATACTTCTAATCTCATCCATTGGACCCACAGTTTGCCCTGCTCCACACACACACCCTGTAACTACCACTAAAAATTCAGGGGTTTTAGCACTTACTATGATGAAACATGTTTTGTACAGACAAATTTTCAAAACACTATTAATTCATCATTATTTCCCTTGCCATGCTCTTTCAGGGCCTTATTCCTTCTAAAAAGCTTGAATCACACCTACTGTTAGTTTACATCACTATCAAAACACTGAACAGATTTGCCCATTCTCATGAACTACTGTCACACAGCAGCTTATCAGGAATTCTTTCCAGTGTTACTCCTATGCATAATGGATTATCGATTTGCATTCTCCAAGACAAAGTGATCAGATAGCAGAAGACAGGCAACAGGCCCTGAAATCTGCAGCCAGAATCCCTTAAACCAGAACACATGTCACTTAGCCTGCTGGCCTCCTCGGCTGAGTTGAAGGCTCATTAGAGCTGCAGCATTACTTCTTTCCTTCCCTGCTGCCGAAGAGCTCCTAAAACTCTGCAGGAGCTTATCTTACCCAGCGACAAAGAAAAGCTTACGCAGAAGGCATGCAGTTCTTCAGAGACAGTTATACTGGGGGAGGCCAATTGCTTGTTAATCAAAAGCCTCTTATCTGGAACCACCTGGACCTTTATGCTGTTCTAAAATGAGGTCTAGGAATCCCAGCTGGACTATTTTATTTGTGCAGAGGTTCTCTACAGGGTGGCAGGGCAGAAGCATACTGTCAGGGAGAGGTTAGTACCATCCCTTCCCAGGCACAGCCTGCACTTGGATCAGCTTAAACTAACCAGAAACATCTGGGAGCAGTTTCACACAGAACCATCTGGTTGGAGGAGACCTCTAAGGTCATCCAGACCAACCGTTCACCTGCACTGCCAGGTCCCTAAACCATGTCCCTCAACACCACATCTACACAGGTTTTAAACACTTCCAGGGATGGGGACTCCACCACCTCCCTGGGCAGACTGCTCCAACTCCCTCTGTAAAGACATTCTTCCTCATATCCAACCTAAATCTCACCGACACAACTTGAGGCCGTTCCCTCTAGTCCTGTCCTATCTTTCCTATTAAGACCCATAAGAAAGAAAAAAAAGCAGATGCTAGATCAGAATATTTAATATCAGTATATTCAACTAGGGACAGAAGGGATCAATCTTATGCTGAGATACATTTTGCAGGAAAAACAGCAGCATATTGGCAGAGCGCTGATGATCCTAACACCTGCACAGTTACTGCACTGGCACTAGGAGACTGCACTACCCCTTCCAACAGAAGCAGTACGTCACATACGCTGGGCCAAACAGATAAAGTACAGACTGTTTCCAGAGCAGCAACAAAGCCAGGTCATGAGGATTTTTTTTTTCCTTTGGAAGAGTAAGGGCTGCACTTTACATCTAGTTATTAAAGTTCTGTAACATCTGCTGCAGCTGCCCTGCAACCGACACTGACAAGAAGTCAGGATAGTTTGTAGTTTGGCAGAGATACTGTACTACTCAACATCTGCACTTTAGTCTCAGCAGCAGTTTTAAGGCTGACACCTCTGAAGAAGAAACAGTTTCACCTCTGAAGGTGAAATAGTTACCTGGCGAGGCAGCTTCTGAACGCAGCATTTGCTTCCAGTGTCAGGCTACAGCAGAGCCTGACCTGCTATGTATCCTGCTACCAGCCACACAGAGCTTTTGGTTGCTTGCTCAGCTCCGTCTGTTTTCATGCAAACAAGGGACCAGACCTTTCTTGTGCCTTCCAGGTAACTTGGAGACAGTTAATTTGCCATCACTATTCACTGTTGCAGCCTTCCTTATAAGCTTTAACACATACAAAAGAAGAAAATTACCGCATGGAAAGGGGAACTGATAAGAACGGTCAGAGACCAGCCACGCAGAGTAACACATATTGGTTAAGAGGAAAAGGGAGCCTCAGTGCTGCAAAGTATATACTGAAAACCACAGGAACAAAAAAGGAAAAACGGTTTAAAAATAACTTTCCCAGTCATAAAGATAAGACAGCTTTAATACACCACGGGGTCAAACAGCCCTCCAAAAAGCAACGCCTGTCCTCACCCTGCGGACGAATCAATGAGAGGAGCAATCCCGCCCGTAC
>NW_010400679.1:401-692 GCF_000710305.1 Buceros rhinoceros silvestris | reverse complement strand
CAGACGGAGGACCGGGGATTCCACAGCAAGCCCTGGCCCCAGCGCCAGGCTCCACTGCCTGTGCCCACCCGCCTCGCTGCTCCTCATCCCCGTCCCCTCTCCCACCTGTCAGCACTAGGCTGCAGTGCTCCAGGAGGGGCATGAAGAACCAGCACTGGTGTTCTTCCTCCGTCCTTGTAGAATGTCCCTGCAGTCACCCCTGCCTGATGCGCCTCAGCAGCCCGTGCACTGCTGGGACCACCAGGGATCAGGGGGCCCACTTGCCTGGACACTTACTAGGAACTCTGACCT
>NW_010400679.1:0-320 GCF_000710305.1 Buceros rhinoceros silvestris | reverse complement strand
CGTCCCTGTCTGGGGCCCCCGGGGATCAGGGGGCCCACTTGCCTGGACACTTACTAGGCACTCTGAACTCCACCCTGCACGCACAGTAGATGCCACCCACACACCTGGGGGAATTTGCTGTCCCTCTCGCTCAGGCTGGTCACCTGGAACAGCAGCTTGGGAGTGCCCAGTTCATCATACAGGTTGATGACATCTAGAAAAGCGGGGCAGGGTGGGCGGGAGTGCGGCCCACCAGAGTGGTGAGTTGGGGACCTCCCCACCTCACTGTTGTGCCCACACCACAGGGAGCCTGTGGAACATTCCTCTAAAGGTGCGACAAG
>NW_010400678.1:50648-51371 GCF_000710305.1 Buceros rhinoceros silvestris | reverse complement strand
TCCTGCTGCAAGGAGGTGAGCCAGTGCACCTCTACCTGCGTGGATCCCTGCTGTGGGGGTGTCCAGGCTGTTACGAAGTGCGTGGAGTCCTGTCCCACTGCCTGCATCACGCAAGCCACCCCGCAGTGTGTGGGTGCCTGCACCTCGGCCTGTGGCCAGTGCTGCTCCATCACGTGCGCAGATGTCTGCTGCCAGAAATGCAGGGCTCCTTGAGGGGCTGCGAGTGGGGGCTCCTGCGGTGGGAGCCCCAAGGGGACCCACCCTGCGGAGGCTCCAGAGGCTAAGGAATGAGAACGGTTTGCAGATCCCTGAGCTTGCCAACGTCTTCCTCACATCTCTGCTTTCTTAGGGCCCTCCCTGTCCAGGGAAGAGTAAATCCCAAAATGGTTTTCTTTCTGTTCTGCGTCATTTCTGCTGTGTTTACCTAAAGAACGAAGCCTTTTCTTGTAACACGTAACTTAGAGGTTTTGTGCCCCCGGGATTATTGCCTGGGAGAGAGATTCTGTAATTCTTCTTTGCACTGATGTGAATGGAGGAATTTCTCTGTTCTTTCTTGACACCTTCTCTTTTTCTTGTATGAAGCAATAATAATAAAAAAAATATTATTTTAGCATCAGTTGTCTGTGAGTATTTGCTTCACAGTTGCATCCCCCAGACTCACACTTTCTCCTTTTAATTTCTTCCTAAAATTAATTGCACTTTGGAGCGGCAGCTGCCTGTTCT
>NW_010400678.1:47372-50585 GCF_000710305.1 Buceros rhinoceros silvestris | reverse complement strand
AAATTAATTGCACTTTGGAGCGGCAGCTCCTGCTAGAATGGGATGGTTTAAGGTGATAGCTGGAGACCTGGGACTCATCTGGGCTGTCCCAGCTCATTGCTGGGAGAGGGGGTGCTGTACATCACGAGGAAACATGGATTCCCCGGGATTTTGAAGGGACTTTGAGAACCCAGCCATTGACTGAAGTGCTCCTCCGAAGGTGGAGGAGCTCGGGGCTGGCTGTGCCTGCATCCTGCGGGCACAAACAAAACTTTCCATGAGGAGCAAGGGGTAAATGGGCCACTAAGAAGGGGAAGATGAGCTTGGCCTGGACTTTGTCACCCAGGTGTAGGAGGTCCCATCTCAGCCTCTTGCAGTCGACTTCGATTTCCTTGTCTCTAGTGGTGGTTGGCCAAACGTCATCAGTTGGGGAGATCAACAGGGCTTAACTCACCACTGAGTTCTGCAGGAATATTATCAACATTAACAAGGTGTCTGGAACACTTTGGGTAACCCCCATGAGTACCCGCTGACAGTATCCCAGCACTTCCTCCATGGCACCAAATCTGATTGGAAACCGCTGGCCCAGGAGTGAGCAACGTCCCTGGGGCCTCCAAGTCACCCTGTTACTCGGGGCAAGGGCTGTGCTCTGCAGGTTTCCGGAGTGGAGATGGTGCAGGGTGGGACTTGGCTTAGCAGCAGCTGCTGAAAGGAGGAGAGATGGCACGGCAGACTGCGGGGGAAGCCAGCCCAGCTCTGTCTGGGAGCACCCACTGGCTCCGTCTTTAAAGATGCCCCAGGGCACGTGGCTGGTGACTAACCTGCAATTATCATTGTCTCACTTTTTCTAGTAGAGGAACCCAGCCAGTGGTGGGACGTGATAAATCTTACCCCATTGGATGTGGCTGGGGAGATCCAACCTCAGAAAATCATTTCACCCTCACAGCTCCTCCATTTCCATCCTGCTCCCTCAGCAGGTTGGGGCAGATCCTGGCTCTCACTGCTGTGCTGACCGCAGCGGGTGTCCGGACTTGGGCAACTGCTCCAGGCATTGCCTAAGTGCAAATGCTGCATGACGGAAATACCGAACCAATTGAGACTTCCTCATCAGGTCTCTGTGGAAGTCTGATCCGACTCCTCTTTAAAACTCTTTAAAACCTCATTAAAAGGTTCTGTGCTAGCAACTATTTCCTTTGCTCCTCCTTCCAGAAAATTGCTGCTCAGCATCATCGTATGTAGTAAGGCCGCATTTCCTGCTCTGTCAAACAATGTGCACTGAGCTCTAAAACATGTTCCTCAGAGATTAGGACACAGTTTTATTCAGTGACGTGAAAATCCCAAGGAAATCTCGATTCCTGTTCTAAAACGTTGTGAAAATCAATGCGGATACCTGCAGTGGGCAGAAGGCAAAGGGTAAAGCAGACCAGGTACTTTTCTGTAGTCGCAGCTAGTTCCTCTTCTGCAGATTTAATTGCATTCAGATGCTCACTTATCATTCTTCACGGAGCACTCACCTTCCTGAGCAAACAGGAAAAGAGGCGGATGGTGCCGTAGTTGGGTTCCTCTCAGCCCCAAAAGTAACGATCTAATTATTTGATCAAATAATCCCCAGGGCACGGACTAGACAGGCCACTTGCTTTCCTGTAAGGCTCACTCAGCTTCCTGGCATCTCGGCTATGCAGCGATTTCCAAAGCCGGAGCCATGGACCAGCAGCCTGGAGACCAGCCCCACCTAGAATCTGCCCCTGGTGCTGGATCACACCCTCGCGCCTTCCCTGGGTAGTTGTAGCAGGGAATGATGAGAGGGGAAAGTCATGTGTAATGAAGCCCCAGACAATAAGATTTAATTGTGACAACTTGCAGGGGAGTGGGGTGGGAATATGGGGAGAATCCCTGATTTCTGCGAAAATTCTTTGCTTGGCAAAATGTGGGTGGTGTCATATAGGGGATGAAGCACATAAGCAAAACAAAATCCCTGATGCTGACCAGCACCGGATGCCACAGCAGAAAAAAGCTTATTCAGGAGGCTTTCAGGGAACCCATGGGATACAAAGAAATCCAGATGTATCGTGTTTTTAAAGCAAATTGTTCAGCAATTTATGAAATGAGTTTTTCCCAGCAGAAATCCCGCTGAGCATCCCCAAATGCTGCAGATCCACACAGCTGCACAGGGACAAGGTTAGTTTGAGATATTTCCATCAAAACTCATGAGATCTGCGTGTCCTGAAGTTAAAGATTACATCTCTGTGACCATGTGGTCTTTCATGTCTGCAGGAAAATGGCTCCGATCTTGATGTGCCTCCATCTTTGGCAGGTCTTGGTGGTGGGATAGGAAGTCTTGCTTGGATTATTTGGAGCCAAAAGTGTTGATCATGATTTTTTCTACCAAGTTTTTCAGAAATACTCTCCTGAGCACCAGAATCAAGCGCTCAAGGTGCTCCTTTTCTGCAGAAAAACCTCTGGCTC
Source organism: Buceros rhinoceros silvestris (assembly GCF_000710305.1). NCBI lineage: Eukaryota > Metazoa > Chordata > Aves > Bucerotiformes > Bucerotidae > Buceros > Buceros rhinoceros. The sequence continues at coordinate 48,140 of NW_010400678.1, read as the reverse complement.
AGGGAGTCAGCCTCCTCCTGGGCTTCGGGAACAGCTTCTGGTTCAGATCCCAGAAGTTTCGGATTTGGAAAATTCCTTATTTCAGCTCTTTTGCCAAAGGAGGATGGACCATGGAAGGACGTTGCCATGGGGTCCTGACTCACTGATGTTAATGTGACCAGTCAAATGACCAAATTGCTCATAAATATAATAGAGATCCACAAATAAGTGACAATTAAGAAGAATAATCCAGCCCTCTGACGTTGCCACAAATGCAGATCAATTTATATCTCCTAAAATGTCCATTCCTCCAAGAAGTCGTTCTAATTTCTGGCTAATCAAACATAACAATAGGTTGTACAATAACCTCCTCTAGAAAGGGAGACGTAGGACCGGTCCTCAGGTTGTAGAGGTGAGCCCGGAGCCCTGTACAGTGAAGGACTGTACAAACCGGACTAGGAGAAACTCCTCGGCTGTTGTGAGGGGACCTCAAAGTGCTGGAGGACAGTTGCTTGCTCTGCAGGGTTGGCTCAGGGAGGAGAAGATGGGGAGAGATCTATCTGTCAAAAGATTAGACACTGAACTCTGAGCCAGTTGCTCGCTGTTCGTTTTACAATCTGCAGGGTCTGCTTGGTGCAGTCACAAGTGTTTCTCCTCTGAAGCAAATGTTTAAGACAAGAAAACCACATTGTACAAGTCCCTGTTTCTTCCTGTCATCTCTAAAAGCCACCGGTGCACCCGTATGAGTTGGAGGGAAAAACTGCATGTGATGCCCCAAGTCTGTCCAGC
>NW_010400678.1:46355-47254 GCF_000710305.1 Buceros rhinoceros silvestris | reverse complement strand
GAATGACCCATGATGTGCTGCTGGGAGGATGTCCAGAGCAGCTCAAATCCACCAGCTGATGTGGTGAGCTCAGGACAGGAATTCCAGTTCCCCCATGTCAACACTGGAAAGGAACTGGTGCCGCTGCCCGCAGTTCTCCAGCGGGACGCCTGGTTCCCAGCATAAACAGGATGCGCTGCTCGTGCCGAGTGGGTTGGTTGGTTGGGTTGTTTTTTTTCCTATTTAGCATTTGTGTAAGTGATGTCATTGGGTCACCTGAATGTAGCCGGATGATGACATTCCACCTCCGTGATTGGGATATCTCAGAGAAATAGAGATTTTCTGTGCCGCGGAGCTGAGTAGGGTGTGATGATCAAAAGGCCTCAGTGAGCCAATATGGCGTCCTGGGCCTAAAACCAGTGTAAACTGGAGCCCTTCCCACTGCTCTGGCAGTCAAAAAAGCCTTTAAAATGAGTCCCCTTTTGCTTCGCCCCAAATGGCTTGAAGAGGTCCTCAAGGTAACCGGAGCTGTGTCCCCATTGGCATTGTCACGTTGTTAACAGAGGGTGGAGAGGAGAGGGACGGGTGTGTTTGATGGTTCAAAAGGTATTTAGAGAAACAAATAGCTCATCAGCTTGTGGAAGCGCTGATGGGCCGCTGCAGGATTGGCTGTTTCTCACCATGAGAATTAGGACATGGTATTTCTCATGGTAAACCAGCTCAATTGTCCGTGTTCCCTAATAATAGTTATTCCTTACGGTGCTGAAAAAACCCGAAGGTATCATTCAGAAATAAGGAGATGAAAATATCCAAGTGTATGAAATCTTTTTTGAAAAGCAATTAATCCGATACCTGATTTTTTTTTTAATTACTGTCTCATTCCCGTTGCGCACCACATGACTGGGGTGTTAAGTGGAAGA
>NW_010400678.1:44783-46225 GCF_000710305.1 Buceros rhinoceros silvestris | reverse complement strand
AGAGCGTTTCCATCAAAAATTAGGATGTAAACAAATATGTGAAGCACGTACAGGTGGAGTCAGTTCTGGCAGTTAGTGGTCAGGTGTCCATACCCCGGGCTCCCTTGTTTCCGGAGATGACGCCATGCGAGCCGTATAAAAAGGTTTGCGCTTTGATGCTCACACCAGTTCATTTGACTTCTCCCACATTCACCCGCTTTGGTGAACTGGTAAGTCTGTCTTGGATTTATCAGGGAATAATGCAATGGCTGTTCTAGAATGGTTGGTCGAGTCAAGAGAATATATTAGTGATCACGGGAGAGATTTGCTTCTGTTGTTTCTGATCTAGGATTTGACCTGGAAGGGGGGGAGAGGATGTTCAACTCTTGTTTAGAGTTTTCTCTTCCTTAAGTATCTTGGAAATGTCCTGTCACCTCTTCAGAATCTGTGACTATCTCTCATCCTCCTTTGTTTTCTATCTTCATTAATTTTTTTTCATACCTCATTAAATCTGGAAATGAACTAAATTAGTGGATGCTGCTGAGTAAGTCTTGGGACTTCAAAAGAGATGGGTGGGAAGAAGCATTCTCTGGAAGAATACCTGAGGGCAAAGCTGCAGGAGATACCTGAGAGAAGTCAGGATGACGAAATGAATGGGAAAGAGGAGCTGCAACCTCTGGGCCAACCCACGAAGGGATGAGCCCATTAATTTTGATCCAGCTCCAATGATGTGCCATGATGGAGAATTTGGGATGGTGTTTGGATTTGGGGTCTTTGGGTTTTATCCTCAGGCATTAGCAGCTCAGTGTCCTCACAAAGGGGAGGGGCTCTGGGGGGAGCAACTGACAGCACAATAAGCAAAAGGTGGGCCCTAAAACATCTGCTGATTTAGTTAAAAAAATAGGGCAATGAATTATTTTCATGTTATGGCTTCTATGGAGTTTAACTGTGGGCGCTTCTAGTTTATGGCTCCAGTCTCCCTAACTGTGATGCTCCCAGGTTCCTGGGAAAGGAAGGAACAATCCGGCCCCGTTGGCTGCCTGTGTCTGACTCCAGAAATAGGTCACCCGGGCCCATTTTTTTAATGGCCCTTTTCTCAGCCCAACGCTAACTGCTCTGTGTGCTTCAAGAGTTCAGGCTGTGAACTGTGCCGAGTGTCCTGATTTTGTATCTCCTTTTCTCTTCGCCTTTAGCTTCCCCAGCACCTCGGAAGGATGTATTGCAACCAGCAGTGCAAGCAGCCCTGCCTGCCCCCTCCCATCTGCCTGCAGAAGGGCACCACGTGCGTGGAGCCCTGCAAGACGGTGTGCGTGGAGCCCTGTGGTGGGGTCTGTGTGAAGCCATGCCCCGCGCCCTGCGTGGAGGTCTGCGCCGAACCCTGTGCCACCCAGTGCACCACGACCTGCACCACCCAGTGCGTGGAGCCTTGTGCCACCCAGCGCACACCCTGCGTGGAGGGCGCC
>NW_010400678.1:44311-44665 GCF_000710305.1 Buceros rhinoceros silvestris | reverse complement strand
GCCCGGCGCCCTGCGCCACTCAGTGCACCACGACCTGCACCACCCAGTGCGTGGAGCCTTGTGCCACCCAGTGCGTGGAGGTCTGTCCCCCTAAGTGCATCGACGTCTGCGTAAAGCCGTGTCCCACTCAATGCACCACCCAGTGCGTGGAGCCCTGTGTCACCCAGTGCTCCACCAAGTGCGTGGAGCCCTGCCCAGCCCCGTGCACGGAGGTTTGTACCACCAAGTGTGTTGATAAGTGTGAGACGGTGTGTCTGGAGCCATGCGGCACCGTCTGCACCCGCCCGTGCTGATCACCCTAACGCGTGAGCCTGGCACGCGGCCCTGGTGCTCTGGATATCGACAGGCTCCTGA
>NW_010400678.1:0-44270 GCF_000710305.1 Buceros rhinoceros silvestris | reverse complement strand
GACGGTGTGTCTGGAGCCGTGCGGCACCGTCTGCACCCGCCCGTGCTGATCACCCTAACGCGTGAGCCTGGCACGCGGCCCTGGTGCTCTGGATATCGACAGGCTCATGAGTATCTGCGGAATGAAAAACAAGTTACAGACCCACCTGCGACGGACCGAGACCTGTCCTGATCTGGTTACCCCACGCTCTCTTCTGGAAAATACTTCTCTGAATGTTTTCCAGCCTGTGTCTTTGCTGCTTCTGCTAGTGGTATCTCAGCCTCTTTTTCTTGGTAACTGCAGTTGACCAATATTATGCTGCTGGGCATCTTGGGAAGTTGTTTAGCAATGGCTGTGCTGTAAGTGATTGATGATGGAAGATGTTCCCCCTTCTATTCTTTAACTCTTTGTCTTTTAATATCTATGTGTAGCAATAAAAATTGACCATCGATGGCATGACGTGTCTCCTGGCTTCCTTTCACCTCACCGCTTCTTTGGACCCAAGAACATCTTCCTTTAGATTTCATTTTACACAGCTGCTGGGGGTGTGGAGGGGTTGTGCCTGCGAGGTGGTGATGTCAACAGGGAGAATATAATGTGGAGAAACTTCTTCTAACACTGTGATCAAAACATCACCTGGTCAATAATTTTCTGACCAATACAAAAAATTTAAGAGTTTTATCCTACTTGAAAATAATTAGACAAATTGAATTTTCATGTTTATTAGTGGTAGGATTTTGGTCTTTATAGATCTGGGTTTTGGAGGCAAATCTTAGAAATTGAAAAGGTAAATTTCAGTGCAAGAAAATTCCAAATCCAAGAAAGACTTGAAAGGTGCTTGGTAGGATTTTAAATATTTCTGAAAAACATTCTGAGAGAGACAAAAATGGGGGTTTTTGGATGAATTCTTCCCATCATCCTCACTGAGTAAATACAGAAAAAGGGGGATTTGGTTTCAGGAGATGCATCTTTTTGTGGTTCAGGAACAGGTTGGTGCCCTTCAAGCCTGCAGTTTTGTTCCCAGCTTTGCTGTTTGTGTGTCTTTGGGCAGGTCCCACTCGTGTTATTGATCTGTTCCCAGACAGCTGAGAGGAGAAGTCCCATCCCTGACGGACAGAGTGGGTGCCATGTCCGGTTCATCAATATCTGGCAGGTGCAATAATACTTTAATTCACTTACAAATGTGCGTTCTTTAATTGGAGTCATAATTCTGACACCGAAGGAGGGACATCGTGCCCATTTCAGCGCTGCGTTCCGGAGATAATGATCCCATTGTCCCCCATGCGGTGCACGTGACTCGCTTACCTCTGTCTCTGCGATGCTCACACAATTTCCATGTCTGGGCTGCGGAGAATTGCTTTCCACCCACCGTGTCATTATGGCAAGGGTGGGGAATGTCTAATCTGGAAAAGAAAAGAGTTATATTTAGGCGTGTGTAAACACTGTTGGCAAATCAGCTTGTAATGAAACCTTGTGTGCAGCTGTAGGGAGCTCGACAGCAGATTCCTTTTTGTCTTCCTTCTGTCAACACCAAAAGGTGACACCATCAGACAGGAATAATGATGGGCAAAACATGTCTCAGGCAAACAAATTCTACACCTGAACACGCCTTTTGGTTCACGTAGACGGCGCAAGGGTGGGTGGAACTGAGGTTCAACAGCACGAAATTGGAGGGGGAGACCAGGAGCGCGCTCCTCTAATTCACACCGTGGAACGCAGAGCTCTGGGGATTCAGCGCTGAGCTCTGCCTCGCTAATAACTGCCTGCCGCTGCCACACGTGTGGCTTCCGTGTCCACTTCCTGGTGTGGAAAAGGTCTTAGTCAGGAAGTCACATGCAGCTGCTAATGAAATCCATCCCATGGGTTAGTCACCTGTTTCCAAGCATCCCCAGCTCTATCAGCTGTGTTAGTCACCTGGGTTTTTTTCTTCTCTCCCTCTTCGCTGCGAGCATTGCACCAGGCGCAGTGATCATGGACGGGAGCTCTGCAAACCCTGGGGGAAGTGGTAGCAGAGACCTGTTGGTTTGAGCTCATCACACTTCCTGCACCTGGAGGAACCGTGCTGCAAAAGCCCCGACCCACAGCTCTCCTCTGCACCCGTGGTGGGTTCGGAGCATCGCTGAAACCCCCCTGTAAATCCAGAACAAATTAGTGGTGTTTGGTCTGTGTCAACCTTGGGGTCGTTAATGCTGGTGAATCAGGCTAGAGTGACAGGTGTGATGATGTGGATGATGTTCCATTAGCACCTTCTGCTCTGCTACACCCAGTAGAAGCCACGTTCGTCATCTTTCCATGTATCACGTGTCTGTAATGGAGACTGGGCTGTAATTCGTGGGGCTGAATATGACCCCACAGGGCAGAGCCCTGAGAACTTCTCAAGGGAGGCTCCAACTAACTTTTCTATTAGAGCTAAAGACAATGTTCCTGTTAAAACATTTTCTCTGTTCCTTCTTTGGAAAAAGTCCGAGAGGATCAACATTTTCCTGGAACATGGATCCCATCCCCAGAAAAAAAAGTAATCTGCCACAACTTCAGCAAACTTCAGTGTTCATAAAAAAGGAGTTTTAGTTGCTTCACTGAAAAGCTACGTGGAAGTGCAAGATAAAATGAGAAGAAATCGTTCTAATTTCTCAGTGACATGAAATGTTTCATTCCTTTTTTGGGGGAGGAAAATAGAGAAGCAAAACTCCAAAACCACCGACTGCTGAACACTGCTGCCCTTCCGGAGCTGGGATGCAGCACAGGGACCTCCCCCACCTCATCAGATGTGTCCCAGCTGGAGACCTGACCTGGGGATCACAGACAAAACCACCAGGAATCACCGAAACTTTATGCAAACGTGTCCTGGAGCAGCTCTGAACCACCTCTCAAAGCTGAGTTCAGTTGTGGGATCTTTGCCCAGGGTCGGGACGAGATGAATTATTAATAAATTAGCCAGTTATTACCAGATTGGGTGTGTCTTGCATTAAAAAACACAAATCCCCCGCACCTGAAAGAGGAGGCATCTCTCCTAGGCCTTGACTGAGGTCCAGGTGTACGGAGGTGTCAGTGCAGCAGGTTCTGGTTGTGAAAGATTCTGGTCATCAAGTTAATCTGTTGTCATCAGCTCCTGGGGCTGACTTCTGAAAGGGTATAAAAGCCTGGCATTTGGGAGGCTCCTTACCCTGAGTGGCTTCTTCTTCCCATCCTCCAACAGCAGGAGACACCAGGTGAGTCCTTCTACGCACATTTAGCTCGGCAGGAGGAGGTTTCTGGGACCCTGCTCTTGGGAAACAGGGTGAGTTTTCCTTCATTTTGTTTCTCCAGTAGCTGTTCCAGCTTGTCTCCCTGGCAATTTCACCTCCATATGGGTGAAAGCCGTATTATCTCTTCTGAGCCTTTCTGAAGCTCCAGACAGTGGTTTGCTGACTCTCTGGATCAGCAAACCCTTGTCAACACTCATCGTTTTTTCTCAAGTGATAAGAATCCTTGTGGAAAACCATCAACTGTTGAGTACCAGCTACAAAGGATGGCATCCACTGACAGCTCCTCTTGCAGCCGTGGGCTGATCCCTGCAGTCCCCTGGATCTCCAGCGCAGGAGGACAATTCACCTGCCTTTAACCGCCAGAGACACAGCTCCTGCTCGGAGGCTCTCAATGAACTAAGCAGAGAGGAGGCTGTTGATGGGAAGGGATTGTTATCAAATGAATTTTCTCTTTCACAACCATCTGCAGCACTGATGCCACTGGCTCTCTGCTCCTTAGTGATGAGGTCGTCCTTGAACTAAGCGTGTCTCGTTAAAACTACTGTTGCTTCTCAGCTTGTGAAAGCCAAAATGCTCACAAAAAATTGAGCAGAGGGAAAGGAGGAAACTCCTTCTCGCTGTTTCTCTTCCCTCCACCTCTGTAACCATTTGCATGTTTGGATCCCAACTTTGCTAGGATGGTGTTTGCCTCTTCCATCCATTTATGCTGACACCCAGTTATGTGCTGAGGGCTCAGCACTGGCTGATCTCCATGGAAGCTCAGCATGATGGGAGCCCAGTAAAGCAATAAGGGGCATCTAGGGCAAACTGGAGGCACCAGCACAAAGTTGGTCCTCAGGGATTTCCAAGAAGGGGTGTTTTTTTTGCTGGTAGGATCAAATTTTAAAGGTTCTTTGCTGTTGGTTTGATGTCAAAGCTGAAGAACTGACCAAAACTGTAATGCCCCGAAAGATGAAGCATGTAGGGCTTAAAATAACCGAACCCTTTCAGTTTTCTTCCAGGCTTAGCAAAGATGTCTTCCCAGCAGCAGAAACAGCAGCAGCAAATACCTTCAAAGTGCCAGGAGAAGTGTGCTCCAAAGACCGTGGAGCAGTGCCAGGCCCCCAAAGGACAAGCCAAGTGTCCTGTGAAGACCATCCCGCAGCAGCAGCAGCAGCAGCAATGCCCAAAGCAGAAGTAGCACCAGCAGCGACGACCACAAAGCACCGTGGAAGATGCTAACGCGTGTCTCTAAGGTCTTCTTCTGGCTCTGCCAGGATAGCTGGAAATCTGCAGCATGCGAGCAGAAGATACCTTATAACGAGATGTAATTCATTAACTTGGATTTATTCATCCTCTAATATATACAAAAAAATAATTCTGGTGCCATTTCCTCCTGATCTTCAATATGGGACATGCTGCAATAAAATCAGTAACCTCATTACTTCCTTCTTGATATTTTTTTCGCTTTGTGGGTGTCGTTCATTCCCTTGCTTTCTTTTATTAGCTGAGAAATTACCTTTAAACACACCTCTATGTAGGGCACTCTTGTGCACTCCCCTTCCAGCTTTCCCATTTGCCCGTATTTTTGTTTCAGATAGATCCAGAGATCTACAGCTTTTGGGATGATGATCAAGGAGAGCACAAACATCAAGCAGGATACAAAATTTCTAGAAAGCCCATTTAAATTCAGGCTCCTTTGGGGCAGAGCTGCTGCCTGGGTGTCAAAACTGGCTCAGGATCAGCGCAGTTCTCATCCTGGGGCAATCCTGCAAGTTGAACTGGAGCCAACTGGGGAAACTCTTGTTTTCTGCATGATCCAGTGTTCTTGAGGGTCTATCAAAACAATTAATGGTGGCTTTAGGGTCTCAACTGCTGAGAGGAAAATAGCCTTGGGAAGTTTTTGGTGCTGAAAGGAAGGTTTTGCTTTCTTAGAAGGAACAGTTTCTGTTTTAAAAGGATCAGAAAGAGGGTTCAGAGTGTTTTGGCTCCTCAGCAGCAGATACTGGCTGGGTTAATGGGGGAATGGCAGAGGAGGAAGCTCATGAATATGGAAACTGCTGAGTGATATGGTATCGGTGTCTGGCAGACAGACAGAGGCTTGCTCTGCAAACCAGGTGCTGCATGTCTCGGTGTGATCAGACAGTGAGGTTGGAGGTATCTAACACCCATCTGACAGGTACGGGGCCAAACGAGTGCGATTGCATCACTCCTGGCTCAGCTCAAGTGTGGGAAAAACTCGCTTGTGTTTGCAACCTGCCTGGTAGACATGTCCGTGCCTTGTGTCTGGTGAAGGTTGCAGAGTGGCTGTGGACATGTTTGAACTGGGCAGCCTGACCACGGGAACGGCTGGGTGTGAGCTGGTGCCGTGTCTGGGATGGGGGGCTTGCTGAGAGGTGTGTCGGTGCTGTTGGCCAGCCCATGGACCGAGGCAGTGCAGGGGCTCTTGTGGGTTCTCCAAGCTGGGCACCTGGAGACGAGCAGCGGACCCAGAGTCCTGATTCTCCCAGAGTCCTGATTCGCCCAACATTGAGCCTACAACCCGTTTCACTCCTGAAAGCTGAGGTTCCTTTTCATCTTTTTAAGCTGAACCTGTTAAAAATCTCCACAACTGGGTATTCAAAGTAATTTTTATTGTTGATTTTCACAGTGAAATAAATCCTGGATGCAACATCAGCCTAAAATAATCAGAGATAAGGACCAAACACATACGCAGCCATGCTGTGTGGTGAACCACGTTCCCGGGTGTAACTGTGACAGCGCTGTGTGCGCTTCCTCCTTTATCCTGTCTGCCTGGTGGAAGCCACGCCTGAGGTTAATCTATTTCAAAACATGTCTGGATCAGATTCAATTATCTGTGTGTTTTCCGTAAATAATCTCGGCTCAAGCTGTTCTTTTACCCATCCTGGAAAACCCAAGGTGAGCTCTGGGGGAAGCGCTGGTTGCTGCGAACTCAGCTCAGCATGAGAGACCATGGCTCATTTGGGAAAACTTTCTATTTTCTCTTGCCCAATGGATTTTATTTTTAAATTGCATCAACTATTCAGCGCCAGGGATTCACTATCAGAAAGTTTTGTTGCCCTTGACCAGAACCTCTTAGCAGCAGGTTTTGCACAAACCTTAAATCCTACTATTAAGAGGCAAAACCTCTAAATGTGAGGTGGGAGACAGCAGCTGGGTACAGGGAGAAGGCGTGAAAACCAGGAGGCAGCGTGCCTGGACGATGAGCTCTTGGCCCCTAACTGGGTTTGGGTTAAATTTGAATATTTAGCTTAATGAGCCCTGACTCGTGTGTGCCATCATGCTCTTTGGTCTCTCTCTGGGGCTTTGAAAGCCAGCGGGGTGACGGGGAGAGGGCAGAAATTCAGGCTGCTGGAAAGCTGAACACACATGCCGACAACACTGTGCAAAGCCTCGTTCTCCATTGGCGGTCCCGACGTGTCAGTTAGCGTATGGCTGTTAGTATAGGACGACAGTAGCGTTAGCTGGGCGGGGGGCTGGGAGCCGTGCAGGGTGGTGGAAAACGACCTCTGGTTGTGAAACACGGGGAGAGGAGGTCTGGGTTGGATCTTCTTCTCTCTTCAGGGCTTCCCTTGTCAGCTGCAAGTTACTTCTGCATGGGTGGCCACTGGTTGGGCTGCTTCACCTGCTGCTGCTCCATGGGAGGACACTTCTCTGGGAGGGAGCACTTCCCCGGCTCCGGGCAGGGAATGGAGATGGGCACGGGGATCTCCTTGCACTGCTGTATTTCTTGGGCACATGGTGCTGGTTCAGGGCACTGAACAGGGGTCTCCTTGCACTCCTGCTTCTCCTGGGGGCATGGTGCAGGCTCAGGGCACTGAACTGGGATGGGCACAGGGGTCTCCTTGCACTCCTGCTTCTCCTGGGGACATGGTGTGGGTTCAGGGCATTGAACAGGGATGGGCACAGGGGTTTCCTTGCACTCCTGCTTCTCCTGGGGACACGGTGCAGGCTCAGGGCACTGCGCAGGGATTGGCACGGGGATCTCCTTGCACTGCTGTATTTCTTGGGCACATGGTGTGGGTTCAGGGCATTGAACAGGGGTAGGCACAGGGGTCTCCTTGCACTCCTGCTTCTCCTGGGGGCATGGGGTGGGCACAGGGATCTCCTTGCACTCCTGCTTCTCCTGAGGACACGGTGTGGGTTCGGGGCATTGAACAGGGATGGGCACGGGGATCTCCTTGCACTCCTGCTTTTCCTGGGGACGTGGTGCAGGTTCAGGACACTGCACAGGGATTGGCACGGGGATCTCCTTGCACTCCTGCTTCTCCAGCACACATGGAGCTGGTTCAGAGCAGGAAACAGGGTCTGGCACAGGTAGCTCTTTGCATGCTGATTTCTCTTCAGGGCATGGAACAGGCTCAGGGCATTGTACAGGTGGGAAGGTTGGCGGTAGCTTGCACTGCTGTTGCTGCTGCTGCTCCTGGGGTGGACACTTGGGTATGACGACCTCGGGTGCTTCTCCCTTGCCTGGTTCCACCACCGGTGTTGGCAACGACACTGTTTGTTCTGGGCATGGTGCCACTGCTTCTGGGCAAGGTGTTGGGACTTGGACTTCAGGTTGCTGCTGCGGGCACGGGACCGGCCCAGGTTCTTGGCTTTGCTTTGAAATCGTTTTGCTCAGGCCAGGTGGGAGAGTGATTTCTTGCTTGATCTGCATTTGATTCAGAGACATCTTTGCAGGAAACAAGATTATCTGAAAGAAATGTCAGAGCGTTATTGTGCCTGCTACGTGAAATGCATTGGGATAAGTGGGACGGGATTCTAACAAACGTGAATCAGCTGCAAGGTAAAGTTCTCTCTGTTCGCCCTTGGTTTCCCAAGGCAGGTTGGCTCAGAAAGAATTTGTTCCTTTTTTTTTTTTTTTCCCCCATCCTGCCTTTCAGCTCCAGCTCTGACTCTGTCTTATCTTGTTCCTCCTTTGTGTGCTGCAATGTGGGAGAGCCCTGTCAGGTCTAACCGAGGTAGAGCCACTCCTTTGAACTTGGAGCTGATTTACACTTCAGAGCTCTTCCTCCTGTTGCTTAGCTCTTCCCAAAGTGTTAACTCCCTTTCATTTCTGGCCTGGAGAATTGATGAGAGGAGCTGGCAAATAACAGATCTGCTGGTTTGATAGCGGTTTTGGAAAGTCAAAATAATAATAAAAAAATAATGAAGGCTGAAGACAAACATTTAAAAATGTTTGGTGTATCAGAAAGTAGAAGAATATAAATCTGTCCCCAAAGGATTATTTTATGTTGACAGAACTAAAACACTTAGTTTGATTTTGCCCCTTTTAAAATGGTTTCCAGGTTTTACTCAGAATTAGAAACCGGAGGCCTCAAGGTGGACCTAATATCTTTCTGTAGTATTTAAGAGTCTTTACAGAAGTCAGCTCCTCCTCTTGCTCTGGTTTTACCCTGGCTTCATTGGTGGTGTAATGAGGTTACCTGTGGCACAGTCCGTCCAACTGTCATGGAAAGAATTAGCGGCGGTAACGCACCCTTGTGATTCTGGATTATCAAAGCCACTAATAACGCGTGACTCAGAACATCAGGAGGGATTTCTTCTCCCAAGGCCTGTAATGTCCAACAAGCCCAATGGGTTTTCCTAACAATTTATGAAACTGTCCCTGTTTTGTGGGTGCTGGATGCGGGCAGCAGGCTCAGCTGGGCTGGTGCTGTGCCTTTGGTAAAGCCTGAGTGGCTGTTTTTCTAAAGACAATATAAGAGCATGAATAAAAGGTCAGAATTACAGAAGTGGGCTTGAAGGGGCATTTTTAAGTCCCCTCCACTCAGGACTAGCACCAACACAGACTATGAGAGAGTGCGTGAGTTCATTCTCCCTTCCCCATGTTGCCAACTCCTCTCAGCACATCTTCGAAGCAAACTCATTCCTCTCTTCTACATCCTCCTAGATCCTCCAGATCAATAACACTTGTCTTTTGCTATTTTTTTTTATCAGGACCTGATAAGATCTTCAGCCAAATTAATATATTGCTCTTGACGTGGTTAGCACGAAGGAGACAGCACAAAGGGATACTTCCACCCTTCTGCACCCCACAGCCCCTCCTGCTTCCAAATCTACCTTTTATGAAACAATTCTTCAATTAAATGGAAGTTTAAAAAATATTCTTGTTATAAATAGCAGAATCACAGAAAATCAGTTTGAAAGCAGCTTTAGGAGGCCATTTAGACCTTCTCTTCCCTGAAGGCAGGATCAGTTATACTTAAACCAACATAATTTATCTCATCTCTTCTTCAGAAAGGATCTAATTTAGCGCTTAACTATCTTCAGATTTAGACACGATCTGAATTTGCCTTGCAGAGTCATCCCATGGCTTGTCCTACCCCAATACCCACAATTGCTCCCCTTCACAGGAATCTTTTGCTTATTCGAAGATATCAAATAAAACTCTTCTCTGAAGAGTCTGCCTGCAATAAGCCAGGCAATAAAATTACAAACATCCTCCAAAAGCACCAGTATTCTCTGACTTACCCAACCAGTCAACGGCGAGAAGCGCGAAGGTGAGTGGATGGTGGAGCATGGAGATTTGAGAACTTTTATATGGTTTCAAAGCCCTGCCTTCTGGGAATGAGTCCTCCTGGCTAATGAGCTCATTCTTTCACAACTGCTGTTGTGCGTTTCCTCCACAGACTTGTTTAACACGTAGGCACCGTGAAGAGAGGCTTTGGGTGCTGAATGAGTATTTAATCCTCTCTTGACCGATCTGATTTAACAAAAACCTTTCGATGTGAATAAAGGCCATACCCTCAGGTTAATACGTTCATTGAGACCCCATCAGGGGCTTGATGTGGTGTCAACTAGTGTGGCTCCACTTCAACCCCTGCACGAGTCATTTCTTGTCAGCTAATGCCCCGGCTCTGTAGGATGACTGTGTGGTTTAAGACAGGGAGGGCTGATCTGTGATTCTCTCATCTGCTTTTCCTCCATGAATTCTCCAAATCAACTTTCTTGTAATTCTATAAACTTGTGGTGGATGTTTTATTTTTTTTTCCCATGAAGATCTTAATACATTTATTCTTCTTTCATTTCAGAACAGATAATTTTGAAGGCGTTCTGTTTTCCACGGTGCAGAAAAGGCAGCTCCCACCCACCTAAAGGTGACAGAAGAGGGAACTGAATTTACCTCCATGTGTCATGTGAAAAGTAAAGGGATTTTTAAATAGTGTATAAGATTTATTACATCCAAATCGAATTTGGACATGTTTAGGTGATGGAATGGCACGTGAAAAGGTGTTTCCATCTAAATCTGAAATAAAGGGAGCTTGAGGCATATACAGTTTATTCCCTAAGCATTATTCCATGTAAAAAATTATTATTGAGTGAAAATAGCTCACTGATCATTACCCTCGAAATCCCAGGGAGCTGTCAGGATCCAAACCAAACAGCCTCGATTCTGATGGCAGGATTATTTTCAGCAGCAGAGAAGACATGTCCCACACTGAGATGAATTTCATCACAATTGGTTGTCTTGGGACTATCTTTGCCCCGTCTCCACCACATTGCCGGCGCTCTTATCAGAGCACACGCTCCAGATGCAATCTTGCAACAGGCTGAGCTGGTACCCGCCACCAGTTGGGATTCCTGGGCTGCAAATGTGAGAAGCTGTTTCTAGCTGTGGTGTAACTTTCTCTGTTAACAATCATTTGGCACCTGGAGGACAGAACACCTGAATTTAAGACCACATCTTCTTCTCCTGGAGCATGACTTCATCCATGCAACTTCCTTTCTTACCTCATGGCAGGTGGGGCCCTGCCTTCATGCCCGGCTCGCTGGCTCGGGAAGCTTCTTCGTTTTAGTCGCCAGCCTTTACTAGCAAGAAGATTATCCCAGCCCAAGAGATAAGCCTGACTCAGGCCTCACCTGCTGCTCTCCTGGTACAAATTGCAGTCACGGCTCTGCTGAAGGCAGGAATTAGGACACTTCCCAGCAGTGGAGAACCCGCCTGTCTGCTTTCTAAGTAGCATTGTGCTTTGCGGTTATCAAAATAGCCCTTCTGCTGAGATACGGTCCTGGGAGACATCCCTGCAAAGCAGGAAGATAGAGAGAATAAGCTTGGACTCATAAGAAAGTGGTTTTTATCATTGCACTTGGTCTGAGGAGGACAGAGCAGCTGGGTTGGAAAGGAAACAGCGCGTTTCGTTAGATCAAACACGGCATTTGAATATTTGTGCAATAGTCTCAAGTGAATACGCGTCTTCAGGTTCTAACCTTTGATATGTCCATCAGTTAGAGCACCTGAGAGAAGGGCACGTAGTCCCTGTGGAGGCAAAGGCTGGTGCAGGCTGCACAGCCACGGCTCTGGGTTGAGACATCGCTTTTTTTTAATCAAGCAGTGAGGTTTCTGGAGTATTTAGGTGTCAAATTTTCAGCCTCAACTTGCAACATCGAGTGATGAAAGAAAATCACTTTCCATAGCTGGAAGGGAGACAACCTGAATCCTGTCTGGAGATCAGAAGGTGGGGCCGTCCTGACCTTAACCACTGGTTTAGATCCAGGTCTGGGGAGGCTCGGGAAGGTCACTTCACCTCCATGTCAGCAACCTCAGCAGAAAAATGATGGTAATTATCATCGAAGAGGCTCTGGAGTCAGCCAGTGGAAAGGGAGTGAATGTTTTTCCCATAGTAGAGGTGTAATTGCTTTCCCCTTCGACGTGAATTGCACAAAGTCTATTTTTAGAGGCAAATGCCGTATGCAGCGAAACCTGCCTTGCTGAAACATTTGGGGAGCTACGGGAGAAACGTGCATTGAGCAAGGTGCCTTTAGAGTGAACGTGGAGCTGAGCAGCTCCTCAGCTCGCACCTGCTGGAGCCTGGCTCGGCTCCCAGTCGCAGCTGAAGTCGTACCACCAGTTCCAGGTAACATCACACCACAAGTGAGATACTGACCCAAGTCCATCCTTCCATGATAGAAAGTGCTACTGGAGCTCCCACACAGCTTGGGTAGGTGCTGTGCTGCCACCAGCCTATCAGTGACCTTGCACATGCTGCTTAGTTCGGTAAGGCCCCCAAAGTCCAAGATGCCCTGGGACACACGCAGCAGTTGCATCCCAATGGAAGTCTGTCGACGTTATCTGGTTGAGATGAGCATTTCAACACCTCTAAAGATCCTGAAGCTCTATTGCCTCAGTCTGAAAGAAAGGATCAGGTTCTTCGGCGGTGAAGACCCCTGTGGAGAACCTCAGCTCTGGGGGTGAAATGTTTGCTGTGATCCTTGCTTCTGCAGGGATGCTCTTTGATTTTTCTCTGTCCGGTACTCGGAACCTTTGTGCACAGAGAAAACGATCTGAGGACACTGTTGCACTCCTGGATTTCGTGTCTTTGTGTGATTCAGAAGTTGCTGAACTGGATAACCCAAGACATGGCTCACCCTGATGGCTTAATGAGACACTGTTTCGCTAACACCCCCTCTTGTTCTTCATTATTGTGTCTGTCATCATTCTAGGGTGGACATCCTGATTAACTCACCGTATGGGACAAAAGACCTAATTACCTGTTACTGAATTTCATAGTATCGGTTTGTCTGCCTGCGAGTCCAGTCACTAGAGCATCTTCTAGTGCTGGAGTCTGAGTGTCATCTTACAGAAGACAAAAAACTGGTCATCCTCAGGAAGGACCAAATGCTGCAGAATCCAAGTACTGGATCTGAACTATCCAGGCTTCAACATATTTTTTCCTGTCTGTTATTTCACAAGTGATTCCTCTTCGGTTTTGCTGCAATACAGCACCTGAGCTCCCAGGAGCCAGAAGGTTTCCCATTAAACCTGTATCAACTGAATAGTTTAACAACTCTCAAGTGACGCACGTGGCTGAATCACAGAGTTAAGCCTGTGACTCTGCGTTCATAATTATAAAACCTCCTCCATAAAGTCAGCAGCCTCCATCGTAAAGCTTGTTCCAGATTTTGATTCCAGTTTTCTGACTCGGCAGCCTGTTCCCAAGTCCCCCTGCACTGCTTCTTGAAAGTCTTCTCCTAATTCCTGCCTAAACTTATTCCCAGCTGCTTCTTCAGGATGACTGTGCTTCTCCAATACGACAGATTGCCTCACTGAAACCCCATTGGGCACAACAGGAGCATTTTCCAGTCAACCATCACATCAAAGAGCCTAATTCTCAGTTGCTTCATTTGTCCACTCGAGCTCAGGAATGAACTTGTTGGAATTTAACCTGTCATCAGCCTTTTCCAGGACGAGCAGTTGTAAAGCGGAGCAGCCTGGGGGGGTCACCCTGGCTTTATGCTCGTCTTTGCACAAAATGAGAACAGGGAGCTGGGGTGAAGAGCTGCGTCTTGGGCTTCCCCACCCTCTTGGAAGGGGAAAAAAAAAGCAGAAGAATCAGCTGCTGGGTGGTCAGGCAGGTGCCTGGTGCCACAGAGAGGTTCTTGGGGCATCACTTGGGTTTGGATTAAGGTTGTTCTAAAGAAGCCAGAAAAGACCTTAAAATGTTCCTGAGGTTCATGGCCCCACATTTTGAATTTCTGTGTGAATTTGCTTCCTGTGTTACTTTTGTTGTCATTTCTGGCAGGACTGAAGCCATGCGACTTTATAGCAGAGCATCTGGAGAACATCCGAACGAGAACAAACTTTCAGGCGTCAGGGCTGGCCCACAAAACAGCCCTCTGCTGCTAAAGTAGAGAACGCCTGAAAAAGGGGAGTTTTCTCTCCTAAAGATTGGGAAAAACACCTGTTTCTGCAAACTGGGCAGTTCTGGAGGTGGAAAACAAGTACCTCATATAGAGGCCAGACCCTTCTCTCAGGGAGAGAGGGCTCCTGGGGCATATCAGGACCTCTCTGACTCCCAGGCGTATTACACGGTCTTTGCATTGATTCACCGGTTCGCTGGTGGGTTGGGTAAGTTTGTTTCTGACGAATCTATTCAATCCTCTTAATTAGACTTGCCGCACTATGACTTACTGTAGGATTAGAGTTGGGTGATGGCAATTTCCAACTTACATTTGCAAATGGAATCATTTAAGATTAAATTTCAAGAGCTGCAGGCTCTAGGAATTAAACTCTTTTCTTCTCCAACTGTTTCTGTGTCTGTGTAATGCCACAGATTAAAGAAGATAATCTTGGTTATAGCGATGCCGTTCTTGTGACTTTGATGGCATCACACCGTTGCACAAGGTGATTATGGGAAGAGAATCAGGCCCAGAGGACTCGGAGATTACACAAACATGTTTTGCATTATAATCTTACACCTGCTCTATCAGCTGAGTTCTATGGAAAGAGGAAATTTTAAAGGCTTAGAATATCCCGAGCATCTGATTTCTTACCGTGTTCTGACTGATAGAACAAGCTCCCTGGGGAGGAAAAGGAAGAGGTGAATCCAGAGCAGCAGGGGAGGTTTGGAGGAGCCTCACAGCCTTGCTCAAACACTGTGTCTGGCCCAGCTTTGGTGTCCTCAGAGGGCTTTGGTCTGCAAACCAATACTGGCATGGTTGAGTGCTGGAAAAAGGCTCATCTGACAAGGCCTGAGTCATGAACAGAACATTGAGCAGAGGAGTATAGAGCAAGAAGAGAGCTTGGGAGGAGCAATTATTGATCTGCAAGCTCAAGAGAGAGAGACTTTTCTCAGAGCATCACCTTTCCCTTGCACTGAGTTAGTCATTAAAATCACAACAATCTGAGCTCTCACACTTGGCTTCACTCTAACACCGTATGGGGATGAAGGCAAAGCCGTTGGTGTTTCTGGAGGGAAAACCACTGCTTTTGCTGCTGGTTTTCTTTCCTCTCTCGGTTTGTTGTTTCACAAAAAAAAAAAAAAGTGCAATTTTTTTTTATTCACTCAAGAACATTGGATTTTCTTTTTTTCCCATATAATGTTTTTCTCAGTCCTTAGCTTGCAAGAAGGGTGATGTCCCAGTTAAACCAGCAGCAGCACTTCTGCCACCTGCAATGAGTGAAGCCATGCTGGAGCCAGCACCAGTCACCCAGCAGCAACAGAGCCAGACACAGCAACAACCCCAAAGAGGAGCTTTCCACATCAAAATGTGCCAAGAAATGCCCCACCACCAGCCGAGGCACCGCAGCTCATGTCTGCGCTGCACCGGGAACACCGATGCTCAGTCAACGGCCGAAGTAGCTCCCTCATATGTGATGGTGGATGAGCAAAATCTGGGGCATGCCACGGTAACCCCACGCTCTCACTGCTGATGTGATAGAGGCCCCACTAGATCCATTCCACCACTTCACCTTCTGCCAGGTGCCTCGGTGGCCTCACTTCACCAGGTGCCTCAGTGGCCACACGCTGCTTCCCCGTTCAGGTGCTGGCAGCCCCTGGAGCTGTGGTGTTGGGTCCTTTGTGCCTCTGTGTCTGCTGCGGCTTCAGAGGGGATGGCTGTGGCCATGACCAGGCTTTGAGTTTAACCTTCAGAACCTAGTTTGCTCTCCCATGGGAAGCCCAGCTAATGGATGGAGCTCGTGGATGTGGGTGCTGAGGAGAGACAAAGTTGTGTTGAAACTCCGCAGCTCAGCTTAACTCTTTTAAAAGTCACCGGGGCTGTTCTGCTCATGCAGTCAGATCTTCTGCAGAGACTGACCTCCACTGAGCCTGGTGGCAACCAGAACAAAGAGGTGTGTGGGGCTACTAATTGCAGAACAGCAAGAGTTCATTAAGTAATAAAACACTTTTAAAATGAAGCAAGAAGGAGTCCAAGTGAGGCGCATTTAATGGGGTTAGTATTTTGCCCTCAGAGCTGTTAAATCATTGAAATAGTGAGACTGAATTTATTGCTTGCTGAGCTAATAATAGGTTGAGTTTTATTATCTACAGCCTGGTTAGTGCGTTCTAATTACAAGTCTGATACAATAAAAGTGTGATCTCTGCTGCTTCTCTCATGTTTCCTTTATTCTCTGCCCTCCCCTCCCTGCACACACCTCTCTGCCCGCAGCGATCGACTGAACAGACTCACTCTCCCGTGAAGAACACGATGCGCAGCCCAGCTACCACTTCGGTAGCCCAGAAGCTCGTGTACGTGTGAGCAGCTGGGAAAAGGCACTTGGGAGGCTGTGGTTGGGCTGAGGGAGTGTTGGCTGCTCAGGTGTATCCTCATGCCAACGCCTTGGACAATAAAGAGCATCCAGATGTTAGAGTCCTGTGACCCGAAGGCATTGGGCTGGGTCTAGGTCCCAGGCTGCTCGTTTAAATTATTCTCCTGGAGAGAGAGAGGGCACCTGAAGGCACTTTCCCATCTCCCAGTGTCTGGTTCTGTGAGGCTGTCGCAGGAGGTGGTTGCATGTGTGAATGCTGCGCTCTAGTGGTTTGAACAGTTTGGAGGAAATGTCCACGCCTTGTGAGTTTGGAGGAAGTGGCCATGCCTTGGTGAACATGGAGGAAACGACCATGCCTTGGTGAGGCAGGAGGAAATGGCCATGCCTCGGGAAGGTTGAAGGAAGCAGCCATGCCTTGGGGAGGCAGGAGGAAATGGCCATTCTTTGGGAAGACTGGAGGAAATGGCTGTGCTGTGATGAGGCTGGAGGTCATGGTCATGCCTTGGTGAGGCTGGAGGAAACAGCCATGTCTTGTCAAGGCTGGAGGAAGTGGCCATGCCATGGTGAGGCTGGAGGAAATGGCCATGTCTTGGCAAGACTGGAGAAAAGGGCCATGCCCTCACAAGGCTGGAGCACATCACGGTGCCATGGTGAGGCTGAGAAAATGGCCATGGTGATACTGGAGGAAATGGCCATCCCAGCCCCACGTAGGTACTTCTCCAAGGTAGATCTAGGTCTTCAAGTGAAGACTCTATCCTTTGGCTTCGCTACTGTGGCCTGACACGTGCAGTGGTCTTCACCATGCTCTGGTTTTGAAGCTTAACCTCTCCCCACCGTAGCTCCCTCCTGCTTTAGAGCTCGTTGCCTGGTTTATTGCTATTTCTTTGTTACTGTTAGAGGGGCAAGGCTGATTTTCAACCACTTGAGGTTTCAGCCCAACATCCCAGATCACACCTGGCCAATTCACCTTGTTTTTTCTGTCTTCTCCTTGGAGTGGCTCATTCTTCTGCCAGATTTCTATATCGGGAGCAGGCAGGAGCTTCACATTCCTGACGCATTGTCTCACGTTCTAAAATCGCTGCGCTGTGACAGTGTTCCTTCGCGTTCCTGACTTATTAAAGGGAAGGTGATGGATTCCCCCACGTCTCACCTGGCACCTCCTCCAGGATGTTTTTCAGCTTCCTACTTCTCAGTACCACAGCCCTGTTCTAACTTCTGTTTTCCGCCTTCATCTCGTGCTCCTTTCCTGGTGGAGCCGGGCGTGTTAAAACAGCAGAGGAGATGTTCTCAGCTGACAACCGCTGCAGGGCAGGGCTGGCTTGTAGGGAGAAGGTGGGCCCTACCAGGATGATGACAACAGAAGCATTCATTTTTGAGTTGTCACGTGAAAGTGAAACGCTCATTAAATTGTTGTGCAGTGAAAGTCTCCAAAGTCGTTACTTTGCCACAGTTAAAACGAAGCTTAAGTGGGTTCCTGGGTTTTTTCTTTCTTTGATTCTGTAGTGGGTTGTGCTGATTAAGAAGGTTTAGATACATCATCTTACAGGGGTTTCTGGGTATGAACATTAAAGACAAGCCGTTGTTATGATCAAAAAACTAGCATTCACTTAGGCTTTCCATAAGCTCTTCAGCCAAGAACGGAATGAAATAAGGATGTGTTTGAAGGCTGGGGCAGTGCCTGCATTCAGACTAGAATAAAAAGAACCTAAATGCTCACTGCTCACTTCGGTTAACAGGGAGGATCACACCAACGTCCTTTGGAGCTGAAAAGCAATAAAGAGTCATGGCTTTGGATCAAAGAACCAATTTCTGTGGGAAAGTTGCCACAACAAAGCCCCATTTCTTGTGGTTCAGGTGAAGATGAACATGCTCAGTGCTGACCGGGGAGGGTCAGGATTCATTCTTGCTGGAGAAGCCTGTGGTAAAGGCAGCGTTTCACCCACTGTGATTCTTGCCTGGTGTGGAGCAGTTGTCCAAGAGTTCCTAACCTTTATTATTCAGTTTCAATACAAAATTATATATGGACCTTTTTTCTTTGCCTCAAAAACCAGCTGGGAAGAGCCATTTCTCTGGTTCACAAGAAACCATGGGGTTTAATAAACATCCTCAGGAACTGGTCCCCTTGGGGTGGGTTTCATCTCAGCCAGCGCTAGATGACGAGATGGGGACGAGTGATCCCCCTCAGCTCTCCTTGTAGCCAGCAGGAAGAAATTGTCACTTTTGGGGGCTATTTCATGTGACAACATACACAGGAAAGGATCCATTAGATCTTGAGCGACTTAAAAAAAATATCTTCCCAGTTTTGTAACTGGTTTCTTTAATTTGGTCACCATGTGCGATAAGAAGTTGACTCACTAAGTCACCTGTGGGACCGGAGGAAGTTTATCAGCTGCTGGTGCTTTTCGTGGCCCGTCGTGCTGCCAGTCACAGCTTTGACAGCTGAGCTTGTTGTGCAAGGACTGCAATCAAACGTGACTCTAGCTCATCTTTTCCACTCACCTGAGAGTCACTGGATGGTGTATTCCCATCGCTCTGATAACAGGGGGTTGCATTGGGATCATGTGAGCATCAGGACACCAATGGCCAGGTGATCTCCAGAGCTACGTGAGGTGAACGTGAAGTTCTCAGTGGATGATGAATTGTACCCACCAAGGGGGTGATTTGAACTTTACTAGAAGCTGCTGATTTTCCCTCAGAGGAGCCAGTGCTCCGTGGCCAGCCCGCACACACCGACCCTGGCTGCTGTGCATCCCAGGGCAGGTGAGAAGTGCTGCCAGCTCTGGCCAGGTGCTAAAGTTAGAGAAGGACATGGAGTGGTCCGGACAGCTCTCACAGCACGAAGCCAATGCCATGAGTGTACAGAACGAGGCTGAGCGATGGGGTGGCCCTATTTCTTGGTGACCACCAAGACGTTTCCAGGGCCTGTGAAGCTCTGGGAAACCACGAGTGCACGTTATTGGGTGAACTTCAGCCTTGCAGAACCCCTGGGGCAGGGGATGCCACGGCTGCTGCCTCCCCAAATACCATTCAGTCCTACCATGCCAGGGCGGATTTACAAAAGGTAATTACTCCTACCATGGGGAGCTGACACTCAACTACTCATCCTCAGGGATGAGTACACTGATGCTCGTCACTGCGAGTTGCACACCTTTTGCACCGGAGCTAATGGGCTGTGTCGTGGGTATCTCATCCCTCCGAGGCACGTTTCGTAGCTATATAAAAGCTCTCCTTCTATTGGAGCTCGCAGGTCACACTACAAAGCTGTTCTCACTGGACGGGGAGCTGGGTAAGTCTGGATTGCGCTGAGCCTCTTTAGCTGCCGAAACGCGGATTTATTTGTGCTTTTTTGCATATAAAATAATGCTCGATGGGGAAGGTTTTTAAAACCAGTTAGTTTGAGCTGAGGTGTGGGAGGGGGAGTGGGCTCTGAGTGTCAGCCTCTGTGACCAAGGTACTCCCAAGAAATGTGAGGAAAGGTTGTTAGCAGGAATTGGGGTGCTGCTACTGTTGGTTTTTGGGGATGCTCAATGACAGCCCAGAGCAGCTTCAGTGTGTGGGGCAACGATGCTGGGACAACTGGGAGCAGGTTTGTGTTCGGTCATGGTATCACTACCCATTAATTGGCTTTGGTTCCCTAATGAGCGTGAACTTTGGGATGCTGAGACTGAGCTGAGAACCTCTCCTGCCCATGGAGTGACGAGCTCACCGGTGCCCTGCATGCTCTTTGCCTTGCCTGCTCTGACAGATGTGGCCAGAGGTTCAGAGCTTGTCTCTAGGTTGGGCTTTTCTCTTGGTTCTTCAGCAAGAGGTCAGGGACAGTCCTTGACCAAAAGCAGGAGGAGAAAATTGGGTGTGATGGTTGAAAAGCAGCTCTGAGAGCAGCCATTCCTCTGCTGACCTCCAAGACCAGTTCTCCCTGGGGAGGGCCAGGTGATGGGGAGGGAACCGCAGCCGGGGGAGATACTTAGTGTTACGTGTCTCTGAATTTCCAGCTGTTTGACTTAGCACTGTGTTTCAGAGTCAAAATTGATGGGCTGGATCCTTGGCAGCTGCTGCTGTGGTTTTGTCATCGTGGCACGGGCAGGAGGTGTCTCCGGCACCCTGTGAAACGAGGCAGTCCTGCAGGGCAGGCAGCAGCGGGGCTGCGAGAAACTCAGCCAGGTGCCCGTCTAAAGGCTCTTCTTTCTCACGTGTTGTTCCAGTCCTGCCAAAACCTCGCCAAGATGTCGTGCTACCTACAACAATGTCTCCAGCCGCTCTACCAGCACCCCATCCCCGTCAAGTGCCCGCCGACGTATGCTGCCAGACCCCTGCCAGTGCCCACCTGGCACTCGACACCGTGCATCCCGCAGTACGTGACCCACTGCGTCCCCCAGCAGCGGATTGTGACCTCCAGCTTCTCCCCGCAGCAGTGTGTGACCAAGTGTGTGCCGCGGGTGCCGTGTGAAACCCAGTGTGTGCCACCACAGCAGCATGTCACCCAGCACCTCCTACCAGCACCCTGTGCATCCCGGTGTGTGACAACCTGTGTGCCGCAGCAGCCGTGCGCGACCATGGGGGAGTCGCAGCAGCAGTGTGTGACCAAGTGCGTGCCGCATCCATGTGCCACCAAAAGCGCGAACGCCTGCGCCCCGCCGCCACAGCAGCGTGTGACCGAGTGCGTCCCTCCTCAGCAGCATGCCACCAGGTGCGTGACCATGTGTGTGCCGCAGCAGCCGTACCCCGCCAAGGGCATCCCGCAGTATCAGGGTGCCACCAAGTGCGTCCCGCAGCGGTGTGTGACCACGTACAGCCCGCAGTGCGCGACCAGGTGCGTCACCACCTGTGTCCCGCAACAGCGTGCGACCAGCTGCGTCTCATACCAGTGTGTGACCTCCTGTGCCCCGCAGCAGCGTGCCACCACCTACATCCCGCAGCAGTGTGCGAGCAGGTGTGTGACCAAGTGTGTCCCGCAGCAGTGTGACACCAAGTGCCCTTCCATTTGTGTCCCACAGCAGCAGCGTGTGGCCACCTGTGTCCCACAGCAGTGTGCGACCAAGTGTGTCCCAGAGCCATGTGCCACCAAGTGTGTCCCACAGCAGCAGTGTGCCACAAAATGTGTCCCAGAACCATGTGCCACCAAGTGTGTCCCACAGCAGCAGTGTGCGACTAAGTGTGTCCCACAGCAGGGTGCCACCAAGTGCATCCCAGAGCCATGTGCCACCAAGTGTGTCCCCCAGCAGCAATGTGCCACCAAGTGTGTCCCACAACAGGGTGCCACCAAGTGTGTCCCCCAGCAGCAACATGCCACCAAGTGTGTCCCACAACAGGGTGCCACCAGCTGTGTCCCACAGCATGGTGCCACCAGGAGTGTTCCGCAGCAGCAGTATCAGTCAGGTGGAGTAAAAATCTCCAGCCACTCCAAGAAGTACTGGGGTGCCACCAAGTGTGTCCCCCAGCAGCAACATGCCACCAAGTGTGTCCCACAACAGGGTGCCACCAAGTGTGTCCCCCAGCAGCAACATGCCACCAAGTGTGTCCCACAACAGGGTGCCACCAAGTGTGTCCCCCAGCAGCAACATGCCACCAAGTGTGTCCCACAACAGGGTGCCACCAAGTGTGTCCCCCAGCAGCAACATGCCACCAAGTGTGTCCCACAACAGGGTGCCACCAGCTGTGTCCCACAGCATGGTGCCACCAGGAGTGTTCCGCAGCAGCAGTATCAGTCAGGTGGAGTAAAAATCTCCAGCCACTCCAAGAAGTACTGCTCTGCGCCCAAATGGCCCTGGTAAAACGGAGCAAGGGGAAGAAAGTCCACGGACAAAAGCGAGGTACAGCTCCGGGGCAGGGGTTGTTTATCTCCTTGTTCCACCTGCCAACTAGGTCCTATTGCTTGAGTCTGCTTTATCTCTATTTTCCAGCACCGCCCCTCCTCCCCATAGTTCAGCTCTATTTTGGGCCGGGGTGCGATAATATTTCTATGGCTGCGCTCCAGGTGCCTGTGGCTTGTGTCTACAAGGCAGAGTTTAGCATGGTGGGATTGATTCTCACCTTATTGAAATGAATATCTGCTCGAAACTGGAGCAGGTGCTTTCCAACCCTCCCTACAGAAAAACGGGAGAATTCTATTCATTACATTGACACACACACAAAAAAACGAAAAAAAAAAAAAAAACCAAAAAAAAAAACAAAAAAAAAAACCAAAAAAAAAAAACCAAAAAAAAAAAAAAGAAAAGAAGTAGAAATGTCCAAGGAGTCCAGATCACGATAGCATCAAGAGGACCAGGGCGTGGCCAACGGAGTGTTGGCCCATGCCTGTCCCCAGATTTGGTCCTGGCGAGACACCATTTGGGTTAACTTGGATTCCACAAGTTCTCCAAACCAGCTGTTTTCACTCACAGCTTTGGAAACCAAATGTCAATTTGCTAAGCAAACGGTATGCGACTCTTTCTCCGATGACCTTCATTTCGGAAGGTGGCCAGAAATCCCCATCGCTTTCAGACACTGCGAGGACTTCAGCAGAGTCCCCAGACCCGGATTTCTGGTTTGGCGAGGTTGATCCTTGCTGAAATTTTGCACGTGAAAGTTTTTATTCACTTGGTTGCTTTGAGTAATTTGAAAATACGTCATGAAACAAGCAGAAGTCTTTGGAGTGACACTGAAAGTTGTAGCACAACTGTTCTATCGATGTTTGATCTGTAGAAGCGATTCACTCTTTATGCTGCCTGAAGATATGTACTACGCACTGTCTTTGAAAACAAACCATGTATATGTACACTTAAACATACATATTCTTAAATAAACCTTCTTGTCTGACCTCGGATTTACTATCTTTCACCTTCTGGTTCTTCTTTATTAAACACGGTGAACTCCTGTCTGAGAAATAAAATGTCCTGTGGCATGCCCTATCATTAGGACAATGAGTAGTAGCTCACGCTAAGTAAATCGGGCGTATTTGGAGGGCAAAAACAAGTGTTGCAAGAAGAAGGGGAGGGTGTGACCGAGGCCAGAACGCTGCCCCGCATCATGCCCAGCTCCACCCTTGCTGGGTGACCTTGAGGTGCCACCACCGGCTGCCCTCAGAAGGTAAGGAGGGGTCTAAGACCTGATCAGCTCGTAATGTTGGGGTGGCTTCTGGCTGCTTCCCCGTGGGTCCTGGGGGAGCAGACCCTTTGCACACCTTCTGCCGGATGTCCCATGGTGAGGTCCTTTTGGCCCAGGGAGGCAGAGTGCTAGAACAGTGGTGACCGTGGTCCTCCTTCCACCTTAAAGAGCCAGGGATGCTCTGACAACCCAATGTTCTGCGTCCCCTTTAAATCCAAAAACTGCGGCTGGAGTGGCTTTCCAAGGGGCTATCACCTCATTGTGGCTTTCCCAGGGGGTCACCAGGAAAACCTTCCAGGGAGGTGGGTGGCTGGGTGGCCCAGGACCTCATCTCACAGAGGTGGAATGGCCACAGAGCACAGAGCTTGTTTTGGAGGCAGTTGTGACAGAGTCTCATTCTGACCCTGACTCTGACTCACGCTGCTCTGCCAAGTGACCGTAGTGTAATGTGCCTCAGTTTCCCTTGTGCTTAATTGGCAATAATAATAGCCCCCAGAACAATGTCCCATGTGGCACTGTGCGTCTTCCTCAGATGAAAGGACTTCACAGATGCTAATAAAGAACATTTGGATGACAAGGCATGATGTTATCATCGGGTTAATATTTTGCTGCACTGGAAGCTCTAATCTGAATATTAGTATTACTTGAAGGCCACTTAATCCAGAGCTTGCCCAGGAACTGGATTTATGGAGCTTATAAAAATGGAATTAATCTGTTTACCAGCTTGATTCCTCAAATCTTGGGTCAAATCAGTTAATATTAAAAAGGGCGTTGTAGTTCAGGGGAGTGAAATCCGATTAGAGGAATACAGGTTGGATTCAGCACTTTTGTTTTCAGTTGCAGAAAACAGGATAAGCCCAGAGAACACCCTCATCCCTCTGGTTTTTCTGGGTCCCTAAATGAGAAAACATGCACTTCGTGGTCTGGGTTTTTTTTCCTCTGATACTGAGGGAAACTTTTTTTGGTTGGAAAATTGGAGATGTAAATCACAAACCTACCTCCAATACCTTCTGGATATTCCAGTGAAAACAGAAAAATTTACTCAGTGGTTCATAAACTGGAGGTCAATATTCAGCTTCAAATCATAGAATCCTTTTGGTTAGTAAAGACCCTGGAGAACACCAGGTCTGGCCATAAATGTAAAACTCAAATCCACCAAGAAACCCTATCAGCGCCACGTCCACACATCTTTTAAATATCTCCAGGACCGGCAACCCAGCAGCATCCCTGGCGCATCGTATCAATGAGGAATTTTCCACCTAAATTCAAATTTAACTTATTTCACCTCTTTTTATTTCAATGTGTGGGACCTCACATTGAATTCCCGGTGTGCTGGAACCCAAATCACAGGTGTCAGATTCGCATTAAAGGAAAAAAATCCCTGCCATGGCCTTTGCTGCTGCAGATATGACTACGTAAAAATGCATTCCCTGTCGGCACTTACGCTCACGCCACTGTTAATTTTGCCTTGGCTTTATGCGGGGCATGAACAGGGAACAAAGGGAGGGATGACTGGTGCAGGGCAAGATATGTCGTTTGTGTTTTCAGGACACGAGTGTGGTTTGATTCAGCCGCCTTTCCTCGGGCCTCCCTGGTGCTCCCACTCGTCCCTTCTCCCCTTTGTTGTGCCGGAAAAGCGTCACCTCTTTATTCACTCCATGGCAAGTCCTTCTTAGTAGCCGTCTTGCTCTTAGCCCAAGGCTTTCTCAGTCCCAGTCATCCATCTCTTCCCTGGGTTCCCCGTGTCAGTGAAGGAAGTCTGCATGCCACAGTAATTATGGGCTGCAAAAAGTCACCCAGAGTCCTTCCTGGATGGTGTTTTCAAAGGCAGACTTCTGCACGCAGCTCCCGTGGAAACGAGAAGCCCTTGAGCAGTCCCTTGGGTGGTCTCAGCTGCAATCTTCTGGGTGGAGAGGTGCTGGCCTGGGTTTGCGATGGGCAGGCAGGGAGGCTTTGGCACCACGCACAGAGGTTCATAGTGTGAGGACGATGGGCAGCCCCTGCACGGGGCGTGCTTGGGACCTCCTCAGCACATCGGATCAGGAGGTTCCCCCTCACTGGTAAATCGGATGTACCAACAGTGCCGGGAGGTGATGGCCACCCTGCAGAGGAAGGACAGACATTCCCGCCGGCACGAAGCTGCACGTGGCTGGGCCGGGGCTGGCAGGCAATTAGAGCATCACCCAGCCAAACCGCCTCACTCCCCTAGGGCACTTATTCATGGTATAAAAGCTCTGCCATCACGGGGCTCTCCTAGGCACTTCTCTCCGGTTGTTCTCACTGATGAAGTGGGTAAGTCTGGCTTTTAATGGAGCTCCTGAAACGCTGTTTTATTCCTGGGTGGCCGGAGCAGGTGGAGGTCCTGCCTGCATGCTCGTGGAGAAGCATCCTCTGGGGATGCTACCCTCGGCAGCGGCACGCACAGCTGTAACAGCTGGAGCATCTCCTCTGTGCTCAACTGAAGAGTATTGGCAAAGCGCTTCCAGATGGACTGTGAAGTCAGGAGCAGGATTTGTGGGCTTTTCTATGCTTTCTGTTAGTTCTAGTCCAAAGGAGGTTGTTTACTACACAGAGGGCTCGATGCTGACAAGAGTCAGGCAGGAGCTTGCACGCAAAAAGACAGCTCCTCTAAAGGAAGTGGCGTGGAGAAATTTGCTGCCTTTTCATGGGATTTAAACAAAGCAACTTTTCAGAGCGTAATAAGAAGGTGACCAACCCCAGAGCCAATGTGAAATTAGCAGAGAGAGTCTCTAGCTAAGGCTGAACATGTTAAAATGTCTCTGTAGGCTAAGGAGGATAAAAATAAACCTGAGATGCAAACCACCCCCTGGAAGCAAATAATCCCCACTACTTC
This sequence comes from Buceros rhinoceros silvestris, assembly GCF_000710305.1. Lineage (NCBI taxonomy): Eukaryota > Metazoa > Chordata > Aves > Bucerotiformes > Bucerotidae > Buceros > Buceros rhinoceros. The sequence goes on along the minus strand of NW_010400678.1, from coordinate 18,115 downwards.
AGGAGCTTTTTGTCTTGACGAGCATCACCAGGTACTTCAGCATTGTTCATGTAGTAGTAGCAAGTGCTATCATTGTTTTTTGGCGGGTGGTGTCTCTTAGTTGATGATTATTATAATTGTAGTGATAATGTTCTCTGAAGGATAGTAACCCAGCAGTGCTATCGCTTATAGTCACCCAGAAACAGGCTTTTGGAAGATAAAATGTCTTACCATAATTACAGACAGAACAAGGGACGTTCAGAAAATGCAGTTTCTTTACAGTCATTTATTATCTGCCTTAATCTCCAAACAATGTTGGAATGAAAAAAACATTTTTGATCACCTGACAGTGGTTCCAGTACCGGTTGTGCTCAAAATAATCCTGTTAAAAACTCCCTGAAACTGGTGTTTTCTGGAGGGGTGAATGAAGCGGGGTGGTTTCTCCTATGACTCCCAGGGCCAAGGCAAAGCGAGACATTTCACGGTTGTTTCAGGAGGGAAATGTGGACCTCCAGAAGGTCCCTTCCCCAGGGACTAGTCTGGAGTGGACTGGACCGCTTTGTGCTGCTCAAACAGCGGTTGGGAGGCACCGGGATGAGGTTTCGCTATCAGAGCTGCTGTGCCGGACATTTTAACAGCAGGTCTTCGGGTCACCATGACAAAACCGGGATACTACGTCTTGGTGGGACTGGAGACTGCTTTAAAGGGGCGTGACTCTCTCAACTCAGTTTGAAACTTGACCAGCTAACCCCTGCTGAGGTATTGCCTCGATAGCTTCTCCTTTCACCAAACACTTCGCAACAATTGTGTTGTATTTCCTCTTCTCTTGAAGATGCCTACACTGTAGTATGAAGCTGGGACAGCAAGGCTTGCAGAGGCAGCGAAGCTGATGCCATGGTAGCAAGCTCAGAGCCTGTAATTGCCCACTGCCAGCCCAGCACACCCCTGTGGGACCATGAATCGGCAGGCAGGCAGGTCATACGTGCTGAGCTCCGTGCTGCCACCACCCTATCCTTACCCTCAGCCAGCCAGTTTAACCTCAGCTTGGGTTTGCCTGCATGAGCTGCAGCCACGCCTGAGTGTTACAGCATGGACACACCTTTAATTTTGGCTTGTCTTTCATCTCTGGTGCTTGGGAGTTGCAGGACATAAACTTGAAAGGAGGTACCAGTGGGGAGCTCAGGAGGTGTCCAAGAAGTGAGGCAGAGGGTCATAATGTCAATTCTTCTTGGTGAAATGGTTTGATGGACGCTTAGCTGGTCTTTGAAGGGTGGCATGAAAGCTCCTCAATTTGCCTGGCTCCAAACCCTGAGTGTTTCTGGGCTCTTAAGAGAAGGGTGTGGGGGTGCAAGCTGAGAACAGCCTCTCCTCTCCTTGCCTGAGTAGTCACAGCCTGGTCTTGAGTCACCGAGAGCTTCAGGAGAGCTGGGGTGTGGGCTTGCCCTGTTGGGATGCCTGTGGGGAAACTCAGAGACCTGCATCACAAAAAACAGCCGATGCTTGTGTGAACTGTCTGTCTCCTTTCCTGATCTTTCAGGCGTAAGCACCTTGCACGACCATGCACTATTATGGGGAGCGGTACAAAGAGCTGTACCTGCCGGGATCGGGCTGCATCACCGAAACCATCCCGCAGTGCACGCCCCAGACCGATGCATGGAGTACCACATGCCACCCAGTAAGCGTGATCAAGAGCCCGATGCCGAGGTGGCAAAGCTATGCGCAGCCTTTCACTTACATGTGCCCGCAGCCCAGCGTGAGCCAGGCGTCCCTGCTGACGTGCCAGCCCTACATACAGAAGTGTGTTGTGCTCTACCCTGAGCCGTGCGAGACCACTCGCCTTCTGCCCTGCAGGAAGCCCAGCGTGAAGCTGAGCACGATGCCGAGTTACCAGCCCTGTGAGACCAGCAACCCTGAGAAGAAGCGTGTGGCCAAGAGCCTCCCGCCATGCGCGCCCAGGTGCCCAGAGCCGACCAAACTGCGGTTCCCACCATGCGGGATCAAGTACTCAGCCTCATGCAAGAACGAATGCAGGTCGCAGAAGATCTCCGAATGTTCGTCACAGCGGTATGGCATGGGGCTCCAGTCTCTGCAGGGGGTAACCAGCGGCTATTCCCAGCCGCTTCGGGGGGCGACCGAGTGTCCCCCACAGCAGTGCACGACGCAGACATTCCTGCGGGAGTGCGTGAGCAGGATCCCCCCGCAGAAGTGCATGAAGGGTTACCCAACGCAGGAGTGCGTCACCACCACCTCCTCGCAGCAGTGCGTCACCAAATGCCCCCCGCCGCAGCCGAACATGCCCAAGTGCCCCCCTGGGCAGGGAATAAAGGAGCGCTGCTCCTCGCAGCAATGTCTGACCAAGTGCTCGCCACTGCAGGAGGGAGCCAAGCACAAGAGCTCATCAACGCATCACCTAAGCAAGTCCAAGTGCCTCTACCCACGGGCCACCCACCACTCGATGCACCATCACGCAACGGGAGCGAAGCGCTCGAGCCACACCAAGAAGAGCCGCTGTGCTTCAAAATGTCTGTGGTAAAGGAGATGAAGAAGCAGTTGTGAAAATAGCGAGCTGTAGTAGCTGAGGTCTGGGGTTCTTCTCCTCCCCCTGTTCCTATTCCTAACCCCCAGGGAAGGTTTACTCTTATTTTACCCCTTATTGTATCCATATGCTAATCTCATAGAGCCTTTCTTTTTCAATGACACTCCAGTTATTCCTTCAACAGAAAAGACGTTAGTGAGAAGTTAAGTGAGCTCAGGCTTTGAACTTCAAACTGATACGACTCTGTTAGCGTTCACATCCTGGGAGGTTTTTACTGTTACTGGATCAATTATACTCACCAGTTGTACCAGTCATATTAAACTCAGGTTGCAGCTGGATTCCTGCTCTCTGTCTGATTTATTTCCTACTTTTTAAAAAACCGTTTCTAATACCTACATCTGGAAAAAAACCTATTCCCTGTTGTTACACCACTTCTTTGTGTAAAATAACGGCAGTAACACGCTTATAGGACCAGATTTACCATCTGTGGGAACAGATCTTGGTGTCAGAGTTACCCAGAGACGCAGGAAAAGCAGCAGCATGGGGGGTGGGGGTGGGGGTGGGGTAGTTAGAGGGAGGTTTGACTGAAGTAGAAGAGGTCTATCCAGGCTGAGCTCCGGCGTGGCAGGGGAGCACACCCTGTTGTCCATGGGTCATGCAGAAGACCTTTCAGTCCTGCACCCTGGGACCAGGACAAGCTCCTCGAAGATGTCCCCTGCTCTGCAGTTTTGTCCCTGGACACCCCGCTACTGAAGTGGGTTGTGAGAGATGGTCCCTGGCACTGCAGGAGGCAGCGAGGACACTGCAGAAGGTCTCTCTGATGCTGTGACCATGAGCTGGCCCTGTCTGCATCAGCACCAACAGTCTGTGATTGTGAAGCTGCAACCAGAGGGAAAACTGACTTCCCATTCCAGCTGTTCATTAACAACAACATTTTCATAGACAGCAGGAAATGGTTATTGTGCTTGATCAATATTTTGATTTCCTGGTGTATCCACACGGGACAAAGTCCCAAAGCATGTGTCTCTGCACTCCTGCCCTCCACTGCAGTCCCTCCCAGGAGATGCTCCCGGAGCAGCAGTGGGGAAGCAGAAGCTCTCTGCCACCACCTAAAGGTGCAGTGGGAGACCTGGCAGCTTCTTCCATCACAGCTTTGCTGCCTTTCTCTTCTCCCTGAACAAATCCCAGTAGCAAAACCACCTCCTCTCGCCTTGGCCTCCTCTGCAGTGCCCCAAACGGACCAAGCAGGATTTCTTTAGGCTCCTTTTTCTAATAAAGTGATGGATTTGCCTCTAAAAACAGACTGATGCTACCAGCAGTCCTCTACGATTAGGAGGGATCTTGTTCCCCAGGGGGAGAGAAGTCATTTGATCTTCTGGTAAATCACTAACCCTGGGGAGTTAAATGAAAAGGAGAGAAAAGGTCTGAGCAAGTAGCTCCCTCCCGACTACTCACATGGGATCAACCCCTTTCTTATAGCAGGTCTGTTAAAAACCCAGCTCCTCTCCACCCTTGCTCACCTCAGACAGCAGCATGCTCAGGGCAGGCAGGGAGGCCCAGAATTTTGCAGCCATTAGAGGGAGATGGAGGTTCACAGTTAAGGCCCAAGGGTGGCACAGCCCAGGGGAAGGTCTCCCACCTGCGTTTATCCCCCTCGCGTGGTTTCAAAGGCTCTGCTGGTTTCAGTCACACTTCATCCCCAAAGGGTGGGGACTGCCCGTCAGTTAGAGCATGGGGGAGATGGCATGGATCAGCAGAAAAGCTTCTGATTCTGAGGCTTTGCTCCTGATAAAGGGGAGGTGATAACACCAAAACCTGGTGTCTCAAAGCAATCACTAACTGGCGCCTGAACTCTTACCAGCTCTCAGCATGAAGATGGTTTTTATGTGTTCTTGTTCCCTACCTGCTCTGGCAGCAGACCTGCCTTTCCCTCGTCACAATGGATTAGCAGGTGGCATCTGCTGCGAGCACTGCAAAGAAAGGACCTGTCAGGCCAAAAGGTGATGTGAGGAAGTGCTGCATCCTTGTGGCAGTGAAAGCCAACCGCAGGCTGAGCTGAGCCAGTGTTGAAGCTGGAGTATTGCGGGAGAGGACAGGTAACTCCCCTCCAGCTGGCCTTCAAGAACCCCCTCCAGACCTCCCTGTCTGGTTTTGGGTGCTCAGCACAAGAGCCATGGACAGCCAGGAGTGAGGCTGATGGAGGCTGCAGGGCACTGGGTGCGGGAAGAGAGAGGCTGGGAGAGCTGGGTGTGTTTGCCCTGGAGAAGAAAACACTGAAGGGACAGTTTATTACTACATTCACCCACCAAACGAGCGTTCAGAGCAAAGATGGGTTCCACTTGGAGGAGAACAGTGACACAGTGGCTACAGAGCGGCTCTTCCTTTTTTTCGGCCTTCCATGCAACTGCTGTCCAAAGCAGTTCTAGGGCAGCATCCCCCAGCTGGACCAACTCCACACTGTCCACGTCATTAAGATGTTCAGGGCTGTGTTTCTACTCACATTTCCAAAAGTGCAGAAGGCATCATAACCTCTAGAACTTGCTGCCTTTTCTTCCTACATGGAAGAGTGGGAGGTGCTGATGAGTTTCCAGTGTGGGATATTTGGATGCTCTGCAGGTAAAGCGTCACAGAAACAGGTATTTCCATCTTTCAAACCACTTCTCTTGTTTTTAAGGAAAAAAGATATGATCAGAAATTGGTTCAGAAGTCACTAAGAGATTCGTGAGCTACCTGAAATTGTCAAATAATATGAAATACGGTTTTTGACAGAAATTACCAGCAAAATTACCACGAGCTCCATGGGTTTACCCTCCATCATGAGCTATGAATTTGGGGCTAACTTTGACACCCTTGCATGAACTTTGCATTGTCTTTTGTGAGCGGATGGGGAAAAGAACCCCAACAATAAGCAACTGGTGAGGTGAGGTTTCCACACAACAGGGAATGGCAAAACATTTCAGAAACCCTCATTACTGGCTAAGCGTGAGAAACGTTTTATCCTTCCAGTTTTAACAGCGTGTTATCTGAGACAGCTCAGGGCTAAGAGCAGTCTCACAACATGCGTTGTTTGATGGAAGCGTCTTCATGGTTCTCATAAACAGGGTGTTGATTTTGAGCCTTGACAACTTACACGTTTTGCGTTTGCATTAAAAAACACATTTCTCTTTTCCTTAAAAAATGATTATTTCTAAACAGGCAAAAAGGTGGTTTTGGCAAAGACTGGGGGAGTTGAACACGTGGCTCAATTTCTCAATCCTTGGGAAATCTGTGAGGCTCCACAAAATCCAGCAATTCCTGCCCACCAGTAGGCACATGATTAAAACTCTTCCCCCATATTTAAGCCTCACTTTAAGCCCACGACTTCTTCACTGGTCCTTAGTGAGGGTAAATGGCAGATAAATTCTTTCACCTTGGCACCTCCCTTTTCAGTGCAGACGTTATTACCTTATCTCCTTCCAGTCTTCTCATCGGTAAGTGGACGTCCTTCAGAGGTTACGTTTCTCAGCCTTCTGATCATGCACAGTGATTGGAGCCACACACTTGTCAGCTGCTCAGCACCTTGAGTAGGAACAGGGATGCCTGAGCAGAACGATGTCCTCCAGCTGAAGCTATGACAACAGTCAGTGAATGAAGGACAAGAAACAATGAACTAAATCACCTTCATCATGAACAAAAACGGGGTCTGTGCAGGCTGCCAAGTTCTCCTCCCCTTCAGGAGAAACCTCCAGGAGGAACCTCACAAACTGGAGTGAGCCTTGTCCCACTGCTAACACAGACAGTGGAATCACATCAGCAATTAGTTTAGACCATCAATATAGCACGAAGGGACCCCCGCAGCATGTAACAGTAGGTACTGCAGAAAACTGAACACTGCTGGTAAACAGCGTTAGAATAATTATAGTAATTATAAGTGTTACTCATACGGGAAAAATTGTTTGCAAAGCAATTAAGACCTCATGCAAAAAGGTTGTCTCACCTTCCTGGAAGATCAAGAAAGCCTATAAAACTCAAAGGATTCTCAAAGGATTCGGGGCTCCCCTGGCCATTTCTCTCGACTTCTTGCTGGGCAGCTGGTAAGTCCCGCTCACCTCAATCTAATTATAGCGAGTAAAATGTTGCTTTAAAGTGGGGTTTAACAGCAACTCACTCTGCGGCTTCTGAAAACATTGAGATTCTTTCTCACAACGTCTGCTAGAAACTATTTAATGGTATATTTGGGCCATGAACAGCTTTAAAAGTATATCTAAGGGGTCTGGCATTCTTATTAATAAAAAAAAGTGCAATGTAAATATTCTCAATTAATGGTACATAGCTACATGGGTCCAGCATTTTAAACTCTATTTAGATCACATTATGATAGAATGGTTTTGGTGGGAAGGGACCTTCAAAGGTCATCTAGTCCATGAGCAGGGACATTATCAACTAGAACAGGTTGCTCAATAACGTCAGCATTAGTATTTTTTCATTGAAACATTGAAGATATTTGAATTTGCTTTCCCAATTTTTATTCCTAAGCAAGTGCTCAGCAAGGTTTAGTTTTCAAAGGGATCCTTCCTGCCAGAAGGATCATGTTTGCATCCAAAACTCAGCTAGAAGAGAGGTCGTTTCACTGAGAAGTGATGTCTCCCCAGTTTTCTGATGGTCACTCATGGAGCTCTGCTCGTGGCTGGAGCCTCTCTCTGTGGGTCAGGACACCATTATCTGATAAAGGACTGATAGGAAGAAACCTGGCAAGGACAATTCATGCTCAATAACCTCACGGTTTTTCTGAGGAGAACATCTGAAGCTGAGCATTGACAGACACAAGAAGCCAGACCAGATAAGTAGTGGGATGCCCTTTAACCTTTCCATTGTAACTGGTGGACAGAAACAGATGTCTAACGTGACTTATTTAAACACCTCTCTCTGGACGAGCTTGACTGCTCTCTAGAAGCACCTGGTTTTCTCCAGGGACAAAAATAAAGTGGTTGCTTTATAGGTAATCATCTTCATCACAGTTTGCAACTTTGACGGAGAAATGCCACAGTATATTTTTGTAATTAGCTCCAGCTGAATTACCTAAAAGATGGATTCAGGGTCTAGGCAGAAAGGCAGGCACCAAAAATCCCTAAAAAGTTCTTGGCTCTGCCATAAAAGGTCTCTGCAAACCATCTGGAGGTACCTGGAGTCATGGGGGAGTACCTGGGAGCTCAGGGGTGAGCATGCAGAACGCACCAAAACTGGGTCCTTCCACCTCCCGCCCTGCAGCCCCCAGCTTGCAGAACTGGGATGATGTTTTTTCCTTCCAGTCCTGCTCAGTGTGGACTCATTAGTCTGCACAAACCTCTCCGGACACGGAGTGCTCAGCTCAATCTCAGAGGCAGAGGAATCCTGTTACACATAATTGCTCTAACAAGGGCTGGGCATGCTCTATCACCGAGACAAACAAATAATCCCAGGCCAGGATATCCTCCAGTACCGGGATAAAAAATACCCACTCCTGTACGACCAGTGGCCTTATGGCACCAGCAGTGGCTGTGTTGAAGTCACTGCCTGCAGCTCAGTACCTCTCCAGTTGTCCTCGGTGGCTGCCCAGACGGGATCTGTAACTGGGAGAGTGGAAAGAGTCACTGCGTAGGGGCAGGGTGGGAATGGCCTGTGGGCAATGGATGGAAGTGATAAGATGAGGTGGAGGCTGGTTAAACCTGGAGGCGTTTTTGGGAGGGTGCAGGCAGGATGAGGATGCAGGGTGGTGGGGATGGGGTGAGTGGAGCAAGGGGACAAACCTGTCGTGACCTGCAAGCTTCACTTCCTGAAGTCACAGGCTCATGTTGTCTCTGCTACAGCCCCTACAACTATTTACCTGAGCTGCTCCTGTATTCACTCGCACCTTCTTCCCACCAGAGCGTATCCTCAGCTGTGGCACGCGCCTCACCTGCCCTGCAAGGAGAAGAGGAGAGGAGGACTCCCCTTGAGGTGCAAAGGCCTACGGGGCCAAGGGCAGGGCGTGGGTTGCAAATGCTGTGAGAGACCCCCCTGTGATCTCCATTCTGTGCTGCAGGTTCATCACCATTTCTCCCAGATGTCCTTCAGCAGGGAGCAGGACGTAGGACAGTGTTCCTACTCATGCAACGTGCAGTGCCCACAGCCTCTTGCTACCTGCTCCAATGAGCCATGTGTTGTATCCTGCGGCGCCTCCAGAATCATCATATACCCACCTCCCATCGTTGTGATATTCCCGGGGCCGATCATCAGCACGTGCCCACAGGAGATGGTAGTGAAAAGTTCTCCAGTCCTGGAGGGAGATGCACCAGCCCCCCTGACATCTTTGAGAGCAGAAGTTCCTTGCTCAGAGCCACAGGCAGAGAGATCCGTCCCAAAAGATGTGCCTCAGATGCAAACACGTGCACTGTGTAGGAGCACCTACGTGTTTTCTTCACACTGGATCCATCCTTGCAGAAGACCCAGCTACAGACACCACCAACAGTCTGAGAGCAAGAGGGAAGAGCATGCTCCAGAGAAGGAAAAGCCAGAAACTGAAAATACAGAGACAGCAAATGAGGACAAAGGTCTCTGAAGCGTAACAGAGTGATACCAACCCCAGCGGCCAAGTTCAAAGGCCTTGTAGACTCCCACAGCCTCTCTGAGGCAGACATACCCATGTTGTCTTTAAATTGTACTTTACCTTAGGTTCATAATTTTTTTTTCTTCAGATACATTGTCAGGCAGGTCTTCAGAGTAATAAAGCACCCCCTATCCTAACACACGTCAACCTGACCGTTGAAACACGCAGTACCCGATTCTGGGGAACAAGTTGCTCTTTTCCCGTTGCGCTCCAGAAAAATGAAGGCGGCAGCTGTTTCAAGAACAGCGTAAACGTGGTCAATGAGCCACTACAAACCCTTTCCCTGCCAGACCTAGTTAGACTGGTCCGAGTGTTTAAGAGAATTAGTCACCAGGAAATTCACTTTTCCTTTTGATAAATACATACACACACTCAAACATGTAATTTGTTCCTGGTTTTTGGTTTCACTGCAGGGGGAAGAGGAAGAGAAAGAGGAAGAGAAGCTTCTTCACACGTGGTCAATGAGCCACTACAAACCCTTTCCCTGCCAGACCTAGTTAGACTGGTCCGAGTGTTTAAGAGAATTAGTCACCAGGAAATTCACTTTTCCTTTTGATAAATACATACACACACTCAAACATGTAATTTGTTCCTGGTTTTTGGTTTCACTGCAGGGAAGAAGAGGAAGAGAAGCTGATCCTCTCTTTAGATTTGATTTTAAGAAAAAGGAAAAAAACGTATTTGGTGAAGTGTATCACTTGCATATAGAGGCTAATGCAGTATCTGGGTGACAGAATCTGCACCCAGAACTGTGCCCCTGACGCTGCTATTTTTTCTGGCAGACTTGTTCTGTCCTTTCCCTTCCCATTAAAATTATTCCGCATTATCACGGTGGTTTGCTTGTTTTCTTTCTCTTCTACTCTTGGTTTTCAGGTACCTACTGGTGAAATTTTGATGGCAAATATCAAAACTGAGTTGGTCGATCCTGCTTGGCCATGAAGTGAGAAAACCATCACCTCCCTCTTGCACCCCTCAGCTCCGCTCACAAGACCGGTTCGTTTTCACTTCCATCTCACAGCTTTCACTTGTTCCTCATCCTGTCAAGGGCAGCTTGTGGTTTTGAGAGTTTGTGACTTGATCGTCAGCTGAAAAGTAGATGGAAAGGAACGACACCCTGAGAAATTTTCCCTATTATTTACATTGGTTCAAGAACAACCCCCTCCCCACCCTGCCCCAGCTGTTCCCTACTCTCTTCTTCCCCCACCCCCAGATTCTAAGCTTCCACTCAAAGCGTTTCCACACTTTTTCAGTGCAAACATTGTCTTTTTGGTCCCAAGAAAAATATGCAGTTATGATTTGGCACCTCTTTGCAAGTTAAGAGCCCAGTTTAACGGAAGAGAAATTAAATTAATGGATAAACTTGTCCCTAACCCCAAAATGTCCAAACTCTAATTCCCCAAAAACAGAGCTGGTGAGTCCCAAGAGCTGCTACTGAACAGTTTCCCCTCACCTATGGAGGCAGAAGCCCACAAATGTCAGGGCGTGCACCTCATTTCTGCAAGCAGCCCCATTCAGGCGCAGTTGTTTTCCCAGAGACTTCTTCAAAGAGAAAAGGGATTGCAGAAAACCTTACGGGAATCTTAAACCACCACGTGACAACACGCTAAACTGCCTGGATTCCCGCCAGGCTCCCTGGGAAGCCGCCAGCCTCGGAGAAGGCAGTTCACCCAACTGTCTGCTGCAGCCCCCAGGCTTCCACCTTCGCGGTGATCTGCTGCCTGCTCAGCCGGCTCACCTGGACATCTGCTGCGAGAGAAGCAGCCCAGACATGCTCCCTGCCCCCTGCTCTTTCTGAAATGAGCTCCTCCAATATTTGGTGTACGTGCATTCAAATTTTCCCCCTTTCAGGATGGGAATTCTTCTAAATTTGCATGTTTATCTGTGTCTCAGCGTTACGCCCTGGGTAAGCTGGAGGCAGGCCAGAGATAAAAGATTTATTGATTGCTTGGCTGGCACGAAGTGTTGTGAAAAACTTGGAAATGGGGTCATCAGCAGGGTGGAGCTCTCAGGAGCCTCCAGTTTGAAAGACCTGGTCTATCTACACCCCAAGTCCTGATCTTCTGCATCGTCCTCTGCTGCCTTGCACTGGCAGCTCAGCTGTCCCTCTCCCTTCCTGCTCTTTCAACCGTTATGAAAGATGCCACTTTTCATCGTCATTATAACATCCCACATCACCTTCTCGCTGCTTCTCCCAAACCTTCTTGCACTTTACCCGACACAGACAATTACCATCTCATTACCGGATAACCGATGCCCCAAAGCCACCTAACCTGTCTAAGAACACTCTATACCAAAGGGAGGATCTAAGACTTAGACACACCTTATTATTATTAGTCTTATCACTCATAACCTGTCATTTTAATTCCAATATTGCACACTAGCTAAATTTATGGTGGGACCAGGGACACCAAGGCGTGGGACAGGTACAGGAGAACGGGCAGAACGAATCCTGCATGGGATGCCCAGAAAAGGTGCTGGTGCAGGGCTGCTTTTACTGTTTAAATCCATTTTCAAGTGGTGACACAGGCTACCGAGAGCAAGGTGGGAGCGCACTGACCTTTGCGGCAGAAGCTGAAGTTTTAGTCTTCTGACCCAAGCTGGGAGAACAGATATTTGCAGCATTCAGGTACTTCCTCTGTAAGAAGAACCTTCTCTGTCTCGAAGCTCAACTATAAATTCATTTTACAGGGTTCTTTGCTACCACATCATCACTCTCTTAGTCTAAGAGCCTGGAAGGAATGAAAGTCAGCCACCAGATTTTCTCACTGAGACTAACAGCCTTTATTAAGTAATGAACCACAATGAGGCTTTAATTAATAGCTTTAAAATTAATAGATTATTAAATTGGATATTAGCACCACACCTCCCCAAGTCACGAGGTGATACAGGAACAGGAATCCACTCTGGCAGTATCAGCACATACCATGAGCTCTAACAAAATATGAAAAGTGGGTTATTTGCAAGGGTGGAACTGCCCAGACACTCCACATTCCATAACCCAGAACTTGGATCCATGAGCACCCATGAGCACCCACCTTGCTAAGGAACAGGTCCATACACTTCTCCAGGGCATCTGCATTTTAACAAGGCCCCAGTTAACCCCACAGCCCTTCCTCCCGCTTTATTGTGGGGTAAAAGTGCTCTTCCAAGTTGTCTGAATAGAGAGTCACCACTCTACTGAGCACTCATTGTACGTCCTTCTCACCTCTACAAACCTCTTGGTTCTTTCTAAGGTGCTTCATCTCTTTGCAATAACTCAGACAACAGAGAAGATACAGCCTCCTCCTCAAAAGCGTGGGTCTGGTGGGGTGGGGCAAGGTGGGCCAGGGCAGGGCAAGGCTGGGCTGATTTATGGGGCAACCCAACAGCTTTATCAATGTTGCTGAATCAGCTTTTTTTGCACCTGGGCACCTCAGGTGACCCAGGAGCCCTTAGAATGCTACAGCCCTGTTGGTGGTCAAGCAAGGTAGCTCTGACCTGGAAAACAAGCTTGGGTGATGGGTATGTCGTGTACGGTGACCAGCTTTTACCCACAGCTGAATTATACACTGGGCATAGTTACACCTTGGGCTGCAATTCCCCATACCCTCAGGTTTTGTTGTATTAAAGAGCAGTAGTTCTGTTTTAAGATGAAAGATGCCTGGTAAGATTGGAGTAGCGTAATTATTCCCGAGCCCTGAGCCAACCTCTTTTAGTGGTGGGGAAGAATTCTTCATCTTCAGAATGATTTGTGCATCTAGTTATTTAATCATCACCTTTTGTTGCACTGTAGCTGGAAAACATAACGAAACCTGCTCGTAAGGGAGGAAATCCGTGTCACGAGGGAGCTGCATTTTGCCATTAAATAGTTAAAGATGAGGTTAGGTATTCAGGAGGCATGTGGGAGATGAGTAGAGGAGGTCACTGACTGTGAATTCCCCCCAGGATCAGGAGAATTTACTGAAACGGGATTGAGGAGTGTGGAAAAGGCAAAAAATTAGAAGATAGTCATCTTAGTGCCAGTGGAAACTGGGACACGCCATAGTGGCTGAATACAGGGTCACCTATCTGTGGGGTTTCTAAACTTCCAGCACCCTCAAGGACATTGCAGAACTGCTTGGCTGATGAAATTCCAGCATTTATGGCAAGGTGGATCCATGGATAGATCTCCAGGCTCCACCAGCCAGGTCTGCTGGCTGCAGGACACATATCTTCAGACACCAAGTGTGGCTATCTCAGCCTGGAACTGAATCCAGCCCAGATATCCTCCTTTCTCCTGTGGCAACCACATAGTTGCACAAGTCCAACTTTCAGGTGCGACTACAAAGTCTAGCACCAATCCACACTCCTTTTTAATTTTTCTTCCGATGTGCTCGGCCCACAGTCATGAGGTTTCCTGTATTTATAGTAGTGTAGTCTGAGTAAATCACCTCCAACAGGTCCACGCACAGGCTGGCAACAAAAAGCATTTGATGTTTTTTTAACAGGGATGAACAAAGGGGATGGAGTAAATTGAAAGCACAACTTACAATGAACATAAAGGTACAAAACTGAGATCCTGTCACGAAATCACGTGGGTGTCCAGCTGTTCCCCCAGCACTGCCAGGGTCCCTAAACCATGTTCCTCAGACCTCGTCTACATGTCTGTTAAACATTTCCAGGGATGGGAACTCCACCACCTCCCTGGGCAGCCTGTCCCAAGGCTTCACAACCCTCTCTGCACAGAAAGTTTTCCTAATATCCAACCTAAATCTCCTCTGGTGCAACTTGAAGCCTGCTCTTCTCATCCTGGCCCTTGTTCCTGGGGAGAAGAGACCGACCACCCCCCTCACTGCACCCTCCTGTCAGGGAGTTGTCAGAGCCAGAAGGTCTCCCCGGAGCCTCCTTTGCTCCAGCCTCAACCCCCCCAGGTCCCTCAGCCACTCCTCAACACATTGTGCTCCAGACCCTGCCCCGGCTCTGTTGCCCTTCTCTGGACACGCTCCAGCCCCTCAGTGTCCTTCTGGGAGTGAGAGGCCCAAAACTGGATGCAGTATTCCAGGTGTGGCCTCCCCACTGCCAAGTACAAGGGGGCACCCTCAGTCCGAGTAGTTTTGGAAATAGATTTTTAGCTCTTAGACCACGCTGGAAACCTGTGCCAAAACGTGGATGTTCAGGATCCAAAGCAGCCTTAAGTTTGTGCTCTTGGACGATGATTCCCATATTGTGGCTTATTTCTCTTGCTGCAACGTGGTGGTCGTTATTCCCTTACAAACCCAGAATTGTGATGATTTTGTGGAAAAATGAAGGATAATGTTTTGCTGCAACCTGTGATAATAATATGGGCTATTTCCTTTCAGACAAACGAGCTTTCAGTCCAATTTAGAAAATTACAGTGTGGCACCGATGGGAGCAATAGCAATTAGAGCAGCTTCCTCTCTGAGATTTAATCTTCATATGCAAAAGAGCTGCCTATGGATCAAAGCATAGAACCGGGATTTCTGAAACCAGAAAATCAATAAAGCTGACGACAACAACAACAACAAGAAGACGCTGGAACAAACAAGGCGAGGAATCTTTCCGATAACGCTTCAGGATTGCTTTAGATGAGGCAAGTTTAAAGGTGTGAGCACCAGCTGTGGGCTCCTCAGCCAGGTCAGACCCTTGGGTTATGTGAGTTTGTTGCTCCACATTGAAGCAACAAACCTTTTAGAGAAAAATACAAAATTCCTGATGTTTTTTCCTTCATGTTTTGCTTTCACCTGGTAAGGGAGAACATCTGCTTCTCTACCTCTAAAATAATTCCTTGACGTAAGGCAGTGGAGGTTCAGCTCTTGTGAAAAGGGATGTTGGGCTATAATTGAATATTTCCCGTATTATATTTTTAGAAAAAGTATGTGTAGAGTCTGAGAGCTGGCAATGATTTGAGCTTGAAAGACTCTACCTCCTCTCCTGGCTTTCCATCTTACGTAAAACCTCAATTCCCCTCACACAGAGCTGCCAGAGTTACTGATGGTCAAGGCAGGGTGATTTTCTGTGGCGAGGGTTGAGAAGATGTTTTGAACAAGTTTTCTATACATTGGAAAAAACTCAAAACCAATGAGGTGCTTATAAACTTCTGTAAAATACTTGTTTAGATAAATTCCTTAATTGCTTTGGCTGTCGATCACTGTAATTATTGGTTCCTTCTCATTCCTGTGAATTATGAGTCATACCAACCTGTGCAACTTGCTGTCGTATTGCTATTGGCTGCACACATTCCTCTGGCAATTATATTGATTTCAGGGTCATTAAATGTCAACAAGATGATCTCTATTTTTTTTTAGCTTCAGTTTTAATAATTCTCCACTCAAACAGAGATAAGAGGGGTTATTTATCTGAATGGGATTATGAGACTCACAGTTTCGGCACTTTTCAGGCCTTGTGAATTTATTCTAGATGAGGTTGTGGACCTGTACTCCAGCTCATGTTTCCTCTGGATCCTCTAGTCCCATGGGTAATGCATATTGTTCTTCTCCTCAGATTGGTCTCCAACAAGAACATTCAGAATGGAAAATTCAATTTCTTCTTTCGATTTCTTGGTGTTTACTCTGAAGGCACCTTGGACATGAACAATTCCTTGAGATGATGAACTGATGATGAATTATAAGAGCTTGGGCAGGTGCCTCCCCTTGAATGAATTTCTAGTTGCATTATTGTGCATGGTGCTAGTGGTCACAGCAGAGTCCAAGAACTGCTTTGGTATCTCTTACTTTCTCCTTACCTGGGATGTGGTAGAGTCATGCAGGAGAACCAAAGGACTGTCCCAAGCCACAAACTCCAATCCCAAAGCCCTGAAGTGACACAGTGGCCATGGGCACTAATGGCTGTTTAATGGAAAAAGATTTCTTGCCTCTAGAGAGGAGAAGTCCAGAAGGCCACTGGTTATTAGCACCTGAGATGACACGTGATGAACTGGAATCCTGTGCTTACTGGCTGCATGGAGTTTACCCATCTCTGAGACACCACCACAAACATCAGCCAGTATTTACGAGAAAATCCACCTCAATTTATTTATTGTGAGATTCTCAGCAAAAAGACAAGATGGGTGAAGCGCACCTCACGCTGTGTGGGATTGCAAATTATCTAATCTCCATAAGCTGTTGCAACAAAGGCAGGCATCAGCGGGGAAAACATTCCGTTTCACAAGACGTAGAGATTGATTGCGTAAAGGTGTCTCCTAATTTCTCTATGCAACTATATAAAAGTGCTCATAACTCAAGTTCCTGCAGCTGCTTCTGCTGACTTAGTCTTCTTGGTGACTTGGGTAAGTCTGATTTAGCTGAATCGGTTCATAATTATAGACAGGGATTTATAGGTAGCATTAATTTGTGGTTTTATTTCCTTCCCTGTTTCAGGGCAGGACCTTATCCTCTAAAAATGTTTTAATTGGAAATTGTGACTTGCAGATAGGGTGGACACAGGCGTCGCCATGTGTCGGGGAAAACACGAAAGGGAGTTTTGGAAGTGTTGATGGTAGCAATTCTGAGGTGTTGAGCATCTGTCTACGAGATGAGACCCAAAACCATTTTCGGGATGGGTCTGTCTCCCAGACAAAAAGACAGCAAAGAGCAGAGAGACGTTTTTCCCGGAACTCATTCTGGGGACAGGCTACGGGGTGATGGAGAATTAGAGGATTCAGAGAATGTAGAGGAGTGGGAATCGACTTAGAAGCCTCCACCCAACAGTTCACCTCATGTTATTGGTGAGGTCCATCACGCATGAGTCTACTTTAGAGTCGAATGGGTTGTGCCTTAAAAATGCTCTTTACTTTTTATTATTCTACTATTTTTTTAACCACTAACACTAAAGTTTTGTGTAGATGACTCAGACATATGCATCTTCCCAGCCAGCACACCTACACAACCCACGTTGCTCTAACACTGTTCTTTCCCTCCTGTGGCTGTAACTTCACCAGGCTGGTGCTCCCTCTGCCTTTCAGGTTGTCTTGCCTTCTGGAGCGATGTCTTCTGGAGACAAGTCTGTGTCCAACTGCACTGCCCGATATGAAGTGACATGCTCGGAACCATATGTCGAAGCTAACACTGAACCTTGTTCCTCCTCATGCGGAGATTCAAGAGCGATCGTGTACCCACCACCTGTTGTGGTGACTTTCCCGGGACCCATTATCGCCACATGCCCTCAGGATTCTTGTGTGAAACCTGCCGTGGCTCATATTGAGTGTCTAACAGGCTCTGGAGGAGGAGGAATTGTCTCCTTCAGTGGAGGAATGGGCTCTGGCGGTTCTTATGGTGGTGGTGGCTCCTATGGTTCGGGCATGGGATGGCGTGGGGAGGGCTCATGTGATGGTGGATCCTCCCGTTTGGGAAGCATTTACCGAAGCTCATTCTTCTCAGGATACGGTAGAAATTTTTCCCCCTCTTTCTCCAGCGGGTACTATAGGTATCGCTATGGAAACTATGGGCCTTTCTAAACCTTTAAGAAAGAGTAACGACCGAAGGAACAATAAGATACAAACTAGTAGTTGACATATAGCCCCAGAAATCAGACTTGCCAACAGCCTCTACTACAGCCAATGCCACTGGGAGCTGGGGTTGCTTGGGATCTCATTGCGCTTTATCTAAGGCTTACGACTCCAATGTTGTCTCACTTTGTTGTCTGTTCGTGTTGCGGTTTGTTCTTTCTGAAACTGAAGAGGGTAAAGCAAGTGATGGGTCTTGACTGTGAAAGTGTCCAGTGGAAAGAAGAGTCTTGTGAGCTGAGCTTCTCCGAATGGCTGATCGATTGCAGTTCTTGTTGAAGTGGAAATGGCATTCCTTGTCTCTGCATTGCTTCATGCTGCAAGAAAATGCTCCGCTGTTTGTTTGTATTAAAGCTCTGTCGCATCATACCTCAGTCTTCTGGCTTTTCTTTCACTGTGGTTTCACGCTTACAAACAGTCTTAAGGAATTTAATTTTGTGCCTCAATTAATTGAGAACTATCATCGTAATTCCTCTGTCTGGCCAACAAAATTTGTCAGAAATTCTTCAATAAAGTA
>NW_010400677.1:63267-82548 GCF_000710305.1 Buceros rhinoceros silvestris | reverse complement strand
CAGCCAGAAAACCAGCCCTGCTGGTAATTGGCAAAGCAAGAAGGTCTGCCTGCGTTGCGGAAGAGATATTTTACTGCTCGGAGAATGGAGGCAGCTGCAGTCTCTCTCCGGTCAGACGTTTTTCTTCTCTCTTGGTCCTGAGCAGAAATCAAATATGTGCACCGAGGAAATGTCACAGATTCCAGCTTTTTATACACTTGGTCACAGAGGTGCTTAGTTGATGTAAGGCTCCTCCCAATGAGGAGCTGAGAGGGTTGTGGCATCACTTCCCCACAATAACTGTGAGAGTTTTCGTGGGCTTAGGGAAGAGGGAGAAGAGGTGGTGGGCAGGTGGGGAGGTGGGGGCGCTTAGCCCTGCCAGTGCCATCTTAACCCACTACAAGCACTGACTCCAGGTCTGGTTGAGATAGGAGTAGAGAAAAGGAGGAATAAAATGGTACTAAATCAGTTGGACTTTAAAGCAGTGAATATGGCCATTCCTGGTTTTTCTGAGTAATTAATTGTTAAACATCTGAAGTTAGCCTTCACTAATCTGATTCTTCCCTGTACACATTGTTCATGTCTGTTCTGGACAGGTTTTAAAGGGGTAATCTCAATCCAAATGTTTTAGGGAACATTTAGTAGTGTATTAATACATTTTATTAATAAACAGAAATTACTATTGCATGTTCAATTTATGCTCAAATGTTACTTCTCAAGACAATTTTTAGCTTAAAAACTTTGTCGCCCTTGTACAAAGTTTCTTATAGGCTAGAGGTCTGTGTTACTTGTAGCAGAAGCAGTTGAAAGAGGGAGAGGCAGTGTTCAACATCTACTCTAGTTAAATGTAGAACTTCTAAATTCATGGCAAGTGAAGGAAAAAAAAGTACTTCCAAGTGTTTTTTTTTTTAACAATTTCCATTCTGCAAACCTAACTCCACACTTGTGTGAATCGCCTTTCGAATATTCAGACCTGGTTGTGACTTCTTGCAGCAAGCAAGAGTAAGACCTTGTTTCTCATATAAACAAGGTATCTGACCTTGACTTCCTTGAGAAGTAGTGGTGGTACATGAAATATATATTGCAATACTTCTGTTGTTTTGACGGTATTTCAAATCTCAGCTAACAAACAGGACTTATGTCTTCATGTGAAAATAATCATCACTGAAATAAATGGGCTTGACAAGGAAACAACTTGACAGATAAATAGATGTATAGGCAGAAAATCAGACTGATAGCAGAATGAAGAGTGATCATGGGATGGAAAATATTGCATAGGACTACGTGGAAGAGAAAAGCTTGTAAAGGTGTCTTATACAAAAAACAGTTTGAGATGTGTGGGATTGTCTGAGTGACTTGTAGAATGTTGGAAGTCCAGTTATTCAGTTTCTTCGGTGAGGAACCGTTTTGATGCCAGTGTTTCATGTGTTGCTTCTAACCTGGGGTAACTTGGATGATAATATTAATCTTCTATGCATAAAGTCTGCAACGAGTGAGCTCTGTAACTTAATCTCTGAGAAGAAAGTATCATTCTAATATTTGTCTTTTTGCAGAGCTATTGAGTTGACATTTGGGCATGTAAATTCAACTTTACTTAAAACCAGAAAAATCTCTGACTGACTTCGGTTTCTCCTCTGTCATAGCATGTTAAATGCATTTACCCTGACGCTGAATCAAATTTAATTGGACTAAGGTGATAGGAGTGAGGGAACTAGTTTTGTTGCTGTGGGTTTGGATGCTTGTTAAAAAAATCTTAGTACTGCAGCTATGTATGCTTCTTTCTTGTTGGTTGCTGTTGTACTAGCTGCAGAACAAATGCTTCCACAGAAATGGCTGTCTTACTGCTATATAGTCCAGTTATTTACTACACGTAACAGTTTAAAGGTGATTGCCAGGACAGACTACATAAAAGTTCAGAGTTAATGTGCAGTTAAAGAGGAGGGGAGGGTATAAACTCACTTAATCTGATAGTTGAATGTACTTTGAATTTTGTCTCTTCATTAGAAGTTTAATGCCTGAGAGCTAAACTAGATTCTGCTCGAATTCTGAATAATGGAACTTTATGAATGGCTTTTTAGGATACTGCAGGTCAGGAGCGGGTCAGAACATTAACACCCAGTTACTATAGAGGTGCACAAGGTGTTATCCTAGGTAAGTATAGCTTTACATGCTGTTTTGAATAAGTTTGTGGTTTTCTAATGCATTGTAGTTACACAAGCTCCTATAACTTTTTTATAATACCTAATTGATGATAAAAATAATTATCTGTTTTGAATAACTCATTTTAAAGGATCTTGTGTTTGTCTGACCTCTTTCTCATGTAGTCAGTCTCACCTGAGAACCACTGATTTTTGCGTGAGAGTAAAAGGTACTGCTATTTGAGGGAATAGCTTGGAGCTGTCCCTGTGCTTCCAGGAATTTGCCTTTTATTTATTACTTTTGGTTTTTGCCTGTGCTTACTAAGTCTAGAGTCCAAAACCAACCAAACAAAAACCTTAAATTTTTTTTAGGGACGTTACACAATCAGAATCACGTAGAAGAGACTAGCTGGGAGCATGAAAATGTCAGTC
The DNA here is from genome assembly GCF_000710305.1 of Buceros rhinoceros silvestris. Lineage (NCBI taxonomy): Eukaryota > Metazoa > Chordata > Aves > Bucerotiformes > Bucerotidae > Buceros > Buceros rhinoceros. The sequence continues at coordinate 79,999 of NW_010400677.1, read as the reverse complement.
TGTGTGGGATAAACCCAGGCCAAACCCTATGATTGCCACTTCACAGTGAAGTCTCTCTTGCTTTGCTTCTGTATATGGAAACCTGTTAAACTAGGCACTGAGCACTGAAGTTCTGCTCTGAGGAGCTGTAAGGGCAGGGAAGTAAGCTTAATTTTTTTGAAGTCCCAGCTGACTTGAGATATTCTTGGTAAGATACTGTGTCCAGTTCAATTGTTTAACTTGGAATAACCTCTGTCATGAGACTTCTTGGTAGGTTTTGTTTTGTATGTACTGTTTCCCACGTCTGAGTTGCATTATCTTCCTGGTTTGGGAAGATGCTGTCAGGGCATGTCTTGTCAAGTCACTTAATTGCTAGCACTGAACCCATCACTTACTGTTGAAAGCTATAAAAGTAAGCAAGCACGGTTTGGGAGCTAGGAATTTCTGCTGCTGAGATTTTCTCCCATTTTATTTAGTAATCTTTTCCTGACTATTTCTTTGTTAAACAACTTCCTAAAAATAAGCTTGTTCATGCAAGCCAAACTATAGATTTGATTGAAACCAACTGTTTATGCCTTGCATGGGATGTGTGATTGAAGGCAAAAATACTTTCATAGCTTGAATTGGTAGCTATTAGGTAGTTGTGAGTGGATTTTAGGTTTAGCAAAGCTTGTTTTTTGTCTGCCCTTTCTGCTCCTAGCCTGGTTTATTACTTTTATCCCACACAAATACTAAAAAGTTTGAAACACTAAAATGTTGAAAATTCAGTAGTTAACTGATATTTGTGAGGATTTGGTGATCAGTTTACTTTTTTAGCTAAATAGCATAGCAGTGATGTTAAACAAGTCTTGATTATCACTAGTTAACTCAGAGCAGGTCATCCCATCCTCTTTGCACATCTTTTGTGTAGGGGTTGTTAATTATCCTATGTCAGGAGTCTGCAAGTCTAGAGTTCTTTGGAGAATGATAGTTTTCAGCCTGTAAGCTAGGATTTCTCAAGATAACAGATTTCTTAAGACTGGATCTTAGAACTGCATTGCTGTAGTATCATCAGTGATTTGAGCTGATGGATATTTGACTTTTTTCCAATTATTGTCTTGCCGTAGTGAGTAAATTGGAATCCTTAGGACTCCTTCAGTTTTCTAATTCAAAAAGCCATTATTTTTGATCTTTTTCTAATGTAAACTGTATTACTTGGAAAAATATAGTGGAAATAATATTGCTAATATCTTTCAGTTTATGATGTCACAAGAAGAGATACATTTGTCAAGCTGGATAACTGGTTAAATGAACTGGAAACATACTGCACAAGGAATGACATAGTGAAAATGCTAGTTGGAAACAAGATTGATAAGGTAAACTGAATTAAACTGAGTTCAACTGCAGTAAATAGTGTGGTGCGTTTTGTTAATAATGTGTGTTAATGCTGTGTCTTACAGGAAAACCGTGAAGTTGACAGAAATGAAGGTCTCAAATTTGCAAGAAAACATTCCATGTTGTTCATAGGTATGTTACAAATACTTGCAAGGACCTTACTTGATTTTTTGTGATATAATGAAAAGTACCACTTCTCTAGGGCTGGATAGTACTTATATGTATGATACAATTAATTATATTTCTCAGCTGTAGTAGGTACAAAGATAATAGGTATTACTAATTTTTAAAATTGTCCCTAAATATGTCCAGGTATCTATTTTAACTGTGGATGAGTATAGTGAAGTTTGTAAGGATTCAGGGCAGAATACAGGCTCTACTGTAGTCTGACAAAACCTGGTTTAGGGTTTTGTCTGATTTCCTTTCCCAACTGATTTGCTAAATTAATAACAAGCAGAATAAAAGAGGGAAAACTGGTACTAGTGGCCAGCTTTCAGTGTAGCAAAGCAGCTAGTACTTGACAGAACTCTGCATTGTAAGTGGGATGTAAAAAGAGGTAGAAATATAATTAACTTATAAATGGTGGGTGGGATTGAATAATGACATAATCATGACTGGAGCAAATATGTTGGTCTCATCTTGCTGCAAAATGAGATGGATCTTATGATAAAAACTAAAGTGGGTATTGAAGTGATTCTTTATGCATAAGTTTATTACATGTTTCATTTCAGGATCAGCAGGGATTACTTTATGGGATAGATCCAGTAACAAAGCAGTTCATTGACGTGCCCTATATTTAAGCTTACATTCCTCATCTCTGACTAATGACATATCTTTGTCTAGTACCTTGCTGTGTTTCTTTTTGGCAAGTCTCAGATGTGGAAATGCAAGTTAAAAGTTGAGGCACAAGCTGTTAAGTGCATGGAAGATGAAATGAAACAAGAAAATGAAACTCTAACTAAATATATGTCTGCACACTACATATGCTAAGTATTTGCATGGCTGTATAAAACAGGGCAAGCCCAAGTGGGTCTGAACAGTTCCAGATGGTATCTGTTGCTCTCGTAATACACCCTGTGAACAAATTTCTTGCACTTAGCCGAAATTCCTGAGTGGAATTACCTAGAATTCTCCTACCTGCAGAAGAAATGAGATCCTTTATTGCTTTTTATCACATGAGTTGTATCATGGAGTCTGATCCAGAATCCTACAGTATGATATTGTAGTACTACAGTTTTAACTAATGTACAGAACTGAAAGTCAGAACAGCAACCAGGTTTATCAGACATCTTAATTTAGTAGAACCCTTCTTACGGAAGTGCTTTCCACAGAAGAATAAAGCGAAGCTATAGCTGTCTCTGTATTCTAGTGATGTTCAACTTGGAAGCTTTTCTGTGAAGAGTTTAATGAGGTCTGCCTCATCATGTCTGCCTTACGCAGTGACAGAAATCTGCATACCTGGTAATTCTGTCACTGCTGTGTTGTTATAGAACGTATTGTAGAAGTTGTAAGTCTAGGTTTTGGGCTGAGACTTAAATGAAAGAGAATTACTAAAGAAGTTACTAGAAGCTATGCTAACGCTTGACTGCTTATGTCTCTTCTCCAGAGGCAAGTGCAAAAACATGTGATGGTGTACAGTGTGCCTTTGAAGAACTTGTTGAAAAAATCATTCAGACTCCTGGACTGTGGGAGAGTGAGAGCCAAAACAGAGGTGTAAAGTTATCAAACAAGGAAGAAGGATATGGAGGAGGAGCAGCATGTGGTGGATATTGTTCAATGTTATAAACTTTGGGAAGCTTATTCTTTGCATATTTAAACAGATAGTGACATCTTTTCTGTACATAAATTCATTAAATGCTATTTTTAGGGACCTTGCAGTTTGCACATATTTGTTTTGTATCATGGCAGTGAACACTTGTAGGAAAAACGTTCTGCAGCTTCCCCAGTGTGAAAGTGTTACGGTAAGCATGCCCGATTTGCAATTTTCAGGGTTTTATAAGTAGCATAAATAATGTGCAAGAACAAATGCACTAAAATTTTATGACACTACACATTCATCATGTAACTACTCTAAACAAATCCATCTAAAAAACACATTACTGCATTGTCTGCTCTTTGTTTTATTTTTAAATTATAGCAATTAGAGAACTATATAGTGTGCACAGATCTTAAACAGTATGAGCTATAAATGTTACATCTCATCTCTTCTAGTAAATGCTTTTTTTATGGTATTAAAAACAGCAAGAACATCCAGTTCTTAGACAAATATGCTGAATTTTGCTTTCAGCAGAGCTGTCTTAAATAAAATTTGGCACAGGCCATGGCTGGTATTAGCACCTTCTTGAAGAGATGCTTTGAAAACTTCATTTGCAAAGCTGGGGGACGCCCTTTTTTCTTTTTAATCATCACTTCAGTTGATGGCTTAACTGGAGTTTTAATCCTGGTATTTATATACTAATTTGTGGTACTCTTGCACTCTAGGTTTTTATGATGTGGTCTACTCTAGACTTGCTGTAGAAAGTCTTCATTGTTGGCAAGGGGTCTGAATGACATCTTTGTTCTTACATTGTGAATCGATTTGCCACACTTCAGTAGGGATGCCTAATTTTCCTAAATGTTTGAGATAAAGTTATATTACAAACTGTAGCTCACTGTGGCTGTGAAGATCTCTATCACATGTCTGCTTTGTGCGGCTACTTGCTCAGAAATAACTTCTTGTCACAGACACTAAACGGGAAGCTATAGGGCTTCTTAATCTCTGTATGGAAATATACTATTGTGATGAGTATTCACTTGAATTTACTGTATCAAAGCCAATGGTTTGTTTCAGAAGACTTGTAAAGACTAATAAAATTCTTTTTCCACAGTATTCAACTTTTCTAACTGCTTCCTATTGTAGAGTTATATTTTTTTCTAGCACATACAGTTTAAGGTCACTTCTTTCAGACAAGTTATTTATGAAGGATCGGACAAGGGTGTTTTGTGGTGTGTTTTTTTTAATAATCACTGTAGTGCAATTGGTAACTGAACTCTTGGGCAGTTTCTTGTAAATATAGTGAATGACAGTACCTTCTATTACTGCAAGGTTTTGTGTAAATGTCAGCATACATGATCTGTATTTTGCAGCAGGTCATGGCTGCTTTGTTGAAGTACACTTTATTCTTCACAAGAAAACTTTGTTTTCTGTTCTGTTTTACACTTGCTAGAAAACAATACCAAAATTTGAAGACTTAACTATGATAGTTGTTTTTACCAAATATTGTATTTATAGTATTGTTAATATAGTAGGATAATTTAAATATGTAAATGTAATATACAATATGTATGCATATTTAATTAAATTGTTAGATTTATATTACTGTTTCATGCAGAATATGTGAGCTAAGCAAATCTTGGTTGTTAGCATTGAGATAAAAGGATTTTGGTTTTTGTAGGTAGCAGTAGAGGAAACTTGTAGGAGTGTTAAAACTCTGAATACCTTAATTATTTTAGTATTATTTCAGTAATATTGGGCGATTGTCATAATGCTGGAAGGTGCCTGTCATTTATTTCCCTTCCTATTTTCCCTCTAGTCTGGGTGCATCTCTATGTTGAAAAGAGACTTAATTTTCAGTTTCTCACAAAAGGCCCTTTTATCACAGGACCTGGATTCATCTTTCATTCTGTCTTTGCCAGATCTGACAGCCCTTCTCAAAGGGAGGAACTGTGGGGCACTCTGAATAGTGGGTATTGCTCTGCAAAAGAATCAAGTCATTTGCTGCTGCTTTCTCTGAAAAACTTCTCTGGGGAGAGGAATTTTCTGAAACAGCGTATTTAGTGAGACAGAGGGTTAGACAGCTTTTATTAAAAAAAAGAAAAGGCAGATGTATTCTAATTGACAACTAGCTTTTCTATCTTTTTTTGATCTTCTAAGTCTGTTTGGTTATGTGCCTGAGGAATGGCTTTTCCTAGAGTCTCACCTCCTTTACTTATTGCTCAGTCAAGAAGCTGTGTACTGGAGGGGTGGGTTTCTGTGCTTCTGATATTAGGGCAAAAATAGCATCAGTTACTCTTACTCTGCTATATTTTAATCATTTTTAATCCTTCCTCTTCTCTCTCCTGAGACTATCTTTCAAATAAGACTCTTCTCGTACTTTCAAAGTTGTTTTTCCCCTTTATGGGTCAGAATTGTATTGCCATTGTCTCCAAGTGCACTTTGACTGTTGTAGCTGTCATACAAGTGTATCTGAAACTATTGCAAGCTGTATTGTAACCTCTGCTTCATACTGATTTGGGCCTCTGCCTGTGCGGAATATTGAGTATTGCAGTCAGAGGAGTGTGCACAAGAGATCCTTCAGCCTACCTCAGGACGTGGCTGAGGGATAATGGAGATAGCTCTTTGCTCTTCGTCAGGTAATGTGAATGTGTCCATTTCTGTGGCAGATGGTTTTATAAAATAATACTGAACCAGAATGAGGTAGCTGAGAAATCTTACGTGATCATGAAAGACAGTTAAAGCTGAAGTTGTTTCCAGTTCCTTTACTCTGTATTTTTGATATTGACTAGTGATTAAATACTGGTGGCTGGCCAAGGTTTTCTGAATTCTTTATACTCGCCTGGAAGAGTATGGCACAGCAGCTGCATCTTCTTGACCTTGCACTTGAGAATACTACTAAGTCATGTTACGGTTTTGTCTTGGGTTTATTCTTCTATTGTTTTAAAAAGGGGGTGGGACAGAATTCTGGGGGAGATTTCAAGATGCTTTTTTTTTTAACTGCTAGTGCGGCTTTTATCCAAACTGCAGCATCACTTTTCCTGTTCTACTGCAATAACGAAATCAACAGCGGGCTCAAAGTCAGTCTTAACAACATGAAAATGTGGTTTCAGTAAGTTCCCAAACAATACCAATAACTGTCTCAACCTTGGCAGAGCTTCAGGAAACAGTGGTGGTCTTGCTGCCATCCCATACCACAGTAGTAACCGCTCTGCAACGCTTCATTTCGTTAGTTCCATTGTTTGCCAGTAACCTGATACATGGTGAACTACAACCATCCTCCTACTCTTGACCCATAATTTGGTGTAGTAATTCTATGTTTTGAGGCTGAACTGGATGCATTTTTTCCAAACACTTGCAAAACCCGGGCAGTGTGTTTTGTCATCAGCTGAAGTTATTACTATTACTAGAGGATTGGTATCAATGTTCAAGGTGCTGCATCCAGCCCATGTGTGCTACCTGTTCAAGCTCCTGTAGTAGTTTTCAGTGTCTTGCTGTCCTTCATGAAGGTGTTGGTAAGCAATGTTAGTATGAGCAGGGCTTTTTCATGTTGCTGGACAAATCATTGCTTTGTTTCCAGAGCTAGCTGGGCCTTCAAGGGCCAATCTAAGGTGTTTTTCCTGATCACTTTTCAACAGCATTAGATTTAGGTAAAAAGAGAGAAGCTCTCCATTAAAACTTGTGCATTTGTAAGGTTTCCTCGTACCTGGCTCTTCAGTATCTTTGGGACCTTAATTAAAAATTGATTAAGGGTTATACAGGCAAAGAAGTGTGAAGGTGTGTTTCTAGACTACTGCATGCTTATGTTCTGTGGCTCACTTTAATGCAAGAGTAAGAAGTTTTGTCCTTGTGCTTAACATCTGGTCCTTCCTCTTGGAATTAAAATGGTTGTGGTGAGTAACTAGTTAAGATTTCTTTCTCTCATGCTACTGGTTTCTGTAGCACCTATACACATTTTACATACAATAATAGCAAAATTCCTAGTGAAGTTCTAGAACTCTTGGGTTCTAGTTCTTTATTTTAGAAGCTTAAACCTCATAAGAAGCCTTAAAATAGATGTATCAAATCATGATTGGAAGGCAACTTTTCTATTGTGCTCCATACCAAATGTACATTGCTAGTATACTTTATTAAAATATATAAACTGTCTTAATATTGGTTAGAGGTTGTGTCATCTCTGAACTTCAGCTTCAAACATAATGAATTATTTTAATTCAGGGTAGGTATGACAAAAATATAAAGACAGGTGGGCAGGTGTCATCCAGAACAGATGCCAAGAGTTGGGCTTTGTATACTGATATGCCTGAGCTTGGTGTGAAATCAAAGCTCTCCCTTAGTCATCTCTGTGGCATTTGTCCATGTCTCTCTTGTACTGGGGAGCCAGAACTGGGCCTCACTGGTGCTGGGAGGGCATAGATGACTGCCCTCCGCCTGCTGGCAATGCTCCTCCTAGTGCAGCCCAGGGGACTGTTGGCTGCCGTGTTGCGAGGGCACTTTGCTGGCTTGTGTTCCTGCAGTGTCTGTGTGGAGCCCCGCACCCTTTTCATCCAAGCTGCTTTCTTGCCATTGGGGTGGCCCCAGCACCTACCTACTGTTGCCTGGGGTTGTTCACCCCAGGGACAGAACTTGGTACTTCCTTTCGTCGGGCTTCAAAGTTGCTGTTGGCTCTTAAAAGGGAGCCCGTCCCTGGGTGGGCTCAAACCACCAACCTTTCAGTTAACAGCCGAACGCGCTAACCGATTGCGCCACAGAGACTGATACATAGTAGCTCTTCTTCAGAAGAGCTGAATTCTGATGGTGTTTGATAACTGCTGATGGTGGTGGCTGTATGTGTTGGACAGCGACAGATCAGTACTGCTGGCGTCTTGCAGCAACAAACCTTGCGTCAAAATCTCTTACAGGGTGGTGGTGGAGTGAGAAATGCTCTCACCTCCTGGGGGGTATGAAAGATGAGATTGTTTTGATTTGAAGAAGCAGCTACTCCTCACCTCTTCCCTCCCTCAGAGGAGGCAGAGGTGGGCTGACAGCACTATTTCTCTGGCCAAAGCTACAGAGAGGCCCTGCTGTGCCCATGTGCTCTCTGTGCCCCTGGGTGTGGCTGTAAGAAGTCTGAAAACCTGGGTAGCTGTGAACATTAATGCAGTTAAGGCAAAACACAGCTGCCCTTGGGAGCACGGCTTGAGAGACATCCAAGAATGCTGAGTGCGTCATTCTTCACTGCATCTGAGAACTGGGAGTCGGAAGTAAGACCTTGAGCAGGACTTAATGAACAGTTCGGGATTTCATGGAGGGACTTGGATTTTTATTTTTAAAAGTTTCATAGGTGTCCTACCTCAAAAAGCACTGATAACTGTGGTTTGTAGTGGGCATATGTGTGTTTTTTCACTGTCATTCACCAGCCAGGGAAAGATGGAGCCTTTCACTCTGTGTGTCCTGGTGTGTGGATTGAAACCAAAGGATATGGAATACTGAGAAAACATGACGGGAGCTGAGTTCTGTTCAGCGAGGGAATCTGTACCCTTTTTACATCTTCTGTCTTCCTGACAGAAGGAAACTGTCTGTTTCAGTATCTTAGCTTTTTTGCTGTTAATTTGGTAAAGAAAATACAGCAAAGCGTAGGCTTGAAAATGGTTGGATTGCATTTAAAAGTTGAGAAGCTTAATCTCTGCAAGGTTGTGCTTGCTGACAGCCTTGCTGGTGAAGTGCTCCTGTAAGAGCTGCATAAGCACAGGAAGATGTGTGGGTCATTGTTTTAGAAGAAGTTTGGGCGATTTTTCTTTTGAAAGGATAGGAAGTTGTAGAAGGAGAAAACTGTACTTTCAGTAGTAGCAGTGGCAGATAGCCTCTCCTAGTACGTTGTTTGACAGAAATCAGCTTCCTCTCCCTTCCTCTGGTGTTTTAAGCTGTATTGTGAGGGAGTCTCTGCCATGTGCCTCAAAACTGTGGAGCACATCTGTCCCACAGTTTGAACTGAAGTCTTCCTCCCCTGGCAGTTCCCTTTAGAAACTGGTGGGGGTGGTGATTGGATCCTGCCTGGCATGCCCACCCTGGTGTCCTTCCGCTGAGAGCCCTGGCATGGGATAAAGGTGCAGATCTGGGTTCTGTCCTGGGCTGGAGTTAGAAGGTAGCTGGGCTGTATGGGCCTAGGAGCTAAAAAGTCCTTATCGGTGACAGAGTTTAAATCTAGCCATAGTAAATAGGAGGGAGTCTGAAAATTGCAGGGCCAAACTCACTCACTACAGGACCTCATGTTTTTTAGAGAAGGGTTAATAACGGCACCTCAGACAACTCCAACATAATCTGCTGGAGCAGTGACAGCATTCAAGCTATGGCAGTAATGTTTGCATTAGCAAATGGTTGGTTTTCAAGACTGCAGGCATTACTCATACAAGCTTTTCTGTAACTTACAGCGTTTGACTCAAAGCTTGCAGGAGATGGAAGACTTACTAAATTAGCAGATCTGTTTGGCAGAGACAAGTGTTGAGGCACAGAGGTGCTTTTTCAGGTCCATGAAATGGCTGCAGTAATCGCAGCATAATGCCGTTTCTTGGTGTGAACCAGAAGATAAAACAGTACCCTTCTGTGTGAGGTGTGAATACCTGTGCCTCCCTCTATACATGTAGCAGCCTGGGTAGAAAGATGGTAAATGGGTAAAGGTATGAGAAGCATCAATAAACCGTTAACGTGGCATAGATGCTGGAGGTAGTTCAGGTACCGGTGGCAGTCTGGCTGAAGCAGTGCAGAGCCCAATAGTTGAACGTACCTCTCCAGAAAGCAGGCTGCTGCCTGGGTGTTCTCTGGTTTGGTGCCACAGGGAGTGTATTTGGGAATGGACCGGCTCCAGCTGTGAGGTTTGATTGTCTGACCTCGCTCTGGGCAGGAGCAACCTTTCTACCATGCTTTTTCCCAGGACGGGCTGTCTAACAGATTTCTGTGGACTGAGCCAGCAGGTGAGTTTAACCCTGGGAGTTTCCTGCTTGCTTCTCTTCTCCCTGCAAGCAGTAAGAAGCCATCTTTTGGTCTTGTAATCTCCTTTTGCCTGGAGAGGCAAACTGTGTGCGGCTGAAGCAATCAAAAAAGTGCAGTGAAGTTTCCGCTGTATGCTGCAGATAGACAGCACTGAGACCTGAAGGACTGCAATGATATGCTTCCTTTCTTGTGCTCCTCAAAATACAAGAAGCAGTTTTCTGAGTTTAGGTGAAATTATTTGCTATGTATTTTACAATGGTAGTCAGAAGCAATAAAAGCATTGACATGCATTTGCCATGGCCTCCTGAGAAGTCAAAAATATCCGACAGTATTCACATTGGAACATTTTATTGTACTAGTTTGAAGTCTGAATCAATCCTTTGTTTCTAGACTTAGTCTGTGAAAACAGAGCAGGAAAGGAGTTTTAAGACACCACGGTAGTCTTTCTCTCTGCTACAAGAAAAGATCAAGTGCACTCAAGCCGTTCATGTGTTTAAAATATTCTTACAAGAAACTCAACAAAGATTTTATTGCATCCACAGACAACCTCTTCCACTATTTTTGGTACCTTGATGGAAAGCTTGTCCTTCTGTTTAACAGTTATTTTCTTTGCTGTAATGAGTGTGTTCCCTTAGCTGAGGTTTCTCCTGAAACTGTGTTTGCCAGGTGATGCCTATGTGCTAATGGGACCAAGCTGATGATGGTTTCATTTATGACATGTCAAATCAAGGAGCAGTTGCTTTTCCTGCTGGACAGGAAAGCTGCTTGTTGTAAAGTGATGCCTTTCAAAATTTTTTTTTGGAATATCATAGTACAAAACTAGTAATCTCTCTCTGAGTCTGTACTGGTACGTTAGTGTATGTGGAAATGAACCATATCAGAAAGCGTAAACCTAGTAATAGACTTCGTTCTTGGTGAGGCTCTGAGGAAAGCAGCTTGGCTGCTCCGTGCCTAGTTTTGTATACAGGAAAACACTTATTTTGTTCACTAAAACCTGAGTTTTTAGTTTAATGACCCTGTGGCTGTCCACATATTTCAGAGTGTCTACCTGGAGACAGTCTCCTAGCTGAGTCCTAAAAGCTGTGGTATTATTAGTAGCTGCTCCTGAGCTAAGGCAAATCCTTGGGGATAGTCGGCCCCAGTTGTGTCCTGCTGCAGTGTGGCAGGAATCAAGCCAGCAGGCTTGGAAATGCATGAGACCATGTTAAAGGAAAACATGCTGAAGAGCCCCTTATTTTTCTAGCAGATGGTGTTTGGGTGTTTTTTTCTATCCATAATTAAATCTTATAATTGAAAATTGTTTCAGTTCAGTTATTTAAATTCATGTTTTCTTGTTTGCTCTGTGCTTATGCTTCTGTCTTGACCCAGGCCTGTGCTTGATGGCTCTGTGGCTTTCCTGCTGTGTTCAGTGCTGGCAGCACCGTGCAGCTGAAATCTTTTAAAGTGGCTGCTATTTGTATGTTAGTGACCACACAAGCGATTAACATTAGTGTTGTTTCCTCATACTTAGAAAGTTCTAGTTAATCTAGTAATAAAAGGAGATTGGATTGGAAATATTGTAGGGATGTTCAGTCTTATAGGCATGGCTGAAAATGGAAAGGGAAGAAATTACATGGCACTCAGACTGCAACATAGTTTTCAATGGCAGTTTATCCTAAAGAGTACTGTGGTATTTTGTAATGACTTACAAACGCTCACTGTCTGCATTGCAAGAAGCAGTACTTTTGTATCTAATAGCGGAGCTGTTAAATAAAGCAGTTGCTATCTGTTGGCAAGGGGTTATGTGCCCTCTGAACATTTTGCTGCTCAAATTATGCTGTAGAAATGTGCACTGTGTTACAGGAGAGTGCTGTCTTCTCCCACAGAAGAGACAGTAATCCACCCTGTGCTATCAGTGATAGTAGAGGGGCTGGAAAAGAAGTGCTCTGCAGCTTGACCTACATCTATTAGTGCAGGCAAAGTCTTCTGCATCCATCCTTGCAAACAGGATGCACTCTTGATCCCTAGAAATTTTTATGGTATAACCAATGTGGGGAAGAGGTGGAGCAAATTAGGGATGGAGGAGGAGGATGAAAGAGTCAGCCTGTGAATATTAAAGAATCTGCTCTTTTCTGCCTCCCTCAGCCCCAAACTGCTTGCAAGACAGATTGACATAAAGGTCCCTCTTTTGGACTCTGCCATTGCTTGAGTGTATGCGTGTGTTGTATGAAAAATGGTACTTAATCATGTGTAAAATAACTTTAAGATGTTAGAGTTTGTGTGTGTTCTTGTGCTCTCAAACCTCTGCCTCCCTTGCAGACTCTCCTGTAGGCTTTGCAAGGGTTAGATGAGTTTGCCACCAAGCAAAACTCTTTCCTCCAGAGCTTTTATCTTTAAAATGACCTATTGAAAAATTCCCCCTTTGCCCGTGCACAAGTGATTTCTATGAAGTCCTGTCAAATCTCCTAATCCTGTTTTGGTCTTTTCATGCATTTTACTTTTATCCCAAAACCTGGCTCTCCAAATTTGCCAAAGAAAACACTGGGTGCTATAGAGAGACTGTTTTAAATGAAGCTCTTTGGAGGAGCCTGCTAGGAAAGTAAAAAAGTGAAATAAAAAGGCAATGTGTTTTTCATATCTTATATATATGTTAAAAAAATCTTTCTTTTATGCTCTGATTATAGACTAAGTGGACCCTTGAAACCACAATGTCTTTCCTTACTGAAATTTTATATATCTCAGTTAATAAGGGGCCGTGAAAGTGCTGGAATTTTTATTTAAAGACCAATGTGAACATTATAATGAGATATTTTCATGCATATCTAAGAAATGCTGCTAAATGAAACTTTCCAAGCTGATGAAAGAAGATAGAATATTTTTCTTGGGCACCTGCAGCTATCCACTACAACAGCACATGAACTCTCCTCAATTGTTAGCCCTCTGCAGTGCTTTGAGGTAGGCTTGCTGAGTCTCTGCAAGATGGGGCTCGATCTCTGTAGAAGCATTTAGATGGCAAACTCCCTCTGAGTATTTGTGCACAAATTTTGTGTAAAGTCCCGCAAGGAGATAGAAACTGGCAGCTTGAACTCACATGCTTGAGTTCCATCCTGGTGTCCTTGACAATTGCCACCAGTTCTTCCCCCCAGTTCAGTAGTTATAGCTTCCCTGTAGTAGTTCAGTGATGCTTTATCTTATTTAGTGCTCTAGGAGTATGGGAAAATAGGTATTATGGCCTGACCCAGGAGCCATCAGTTTGTGTGCTGAAGGCTGGCTCTGTGCCCTTGTTCCAGCGCTATGGCTTTGGGTGAGAGAGAGGATGCAGTTATGCTTCCTCTGGATCAGAACAGATTTCAGTTATGGTTTTGGAAAGAATGATGTGGAGGGAACATGCTGTGAATGTATGTGCTCTTTCAGTGGACTCATCTTACCAAATGATCCTGATGTCTCCACAGGGTTCCTTTGCCCTTCTCAGCAGACTGTCAAAGTTTGGGGTTGCCTTTTTTTGACTGTTACTAGCAGTGACTTCATTTTTTACAAACTCTTGATGAGAACGATGTGCCCCCAGTGTCATGCCTGTGCTACAGTTCGAGGCTCCTGGCTGACATTTACCTTGAGCAATGTCAGTTTAATCTATTGAGCATGGGGCTTACAGATACCATGTAGTGTGGGCTTTTCCTTTAGACTATCTGATCGTGATGTGTCAAACTCCTAAAAACCACATCATTTCCCTCACCACTTACTTTCTTGTCCCAAAGAAGGAAAGCAGATTTTCCTGATGGGACACATTTCCAATAAATGATGTTTTAAAATGTTTAATTCTCCCAGCTGTTTCTACCTTCTGGCCAATCTCATTTAAAGACTTAGGTTCTTGACTTGTCTCGTGTTGCCATTTGTCCCTCACCCAGCCCATTTTGTGCAGTTACATGAAACTCTGGAGGCTACAAAAGCCTTTGGCAATCCTTTCAATCCCTGGAGTACTTTTGCTCTGTGGTTTGTGCCTCTTAGCAACACAGCGATTAAAATATATTTTCATTCTTTATTAATGGTGTATTGTACAATCTTTCTACTGCATTGCCTGGGATTAATCTCTGTATAGCTCCAGATCTTCCTACTTGCCTTTTTGAATACTGATCAGGACCATAGCTTATCTACTTTGTGGAATGTAAGTGAAATTCAGCATTTATTAGACAAAGCTATCAAATGACCAGGCATCATCTCGGCTAACTGTTGTAGGATTCTTGGGTGCAAGTTACCTAAACCCAGCTATTGCAGCTTAATCTAGGTACTAAGAGCTGGTTTTTGTCAGTAGGAATTTTTTAACATTCTCCCTTGTTATTAGTAGATTGGAAACTCTTTCATGGGCAAGGAGGAAAAAGAAGAACTTAGGCCAGGTCAGATAAAAGGAAGTGGTTGACCAGTGATTGTATTTTACCTCTTGGTGCTAGTTCCAGCAGGGCTGGGGAGCTCTGGCTAGCTGGCAACAAGTCAGTGCTAGCTGCAAGGGGAGGCAAGCAGGGTATTTGGCTTCTCTCATTCATTTATCCTGATTCTTCACCTGATCATACTCCTCCCAAAAATGTTCTCAGGTTTAAATGTTCAAGCCAAATATTGTGTCCTAGGTCACAGCAAGAGTTGTGAACTTGTGGAAGTCCTACCTTCACACAGTGTCTTAGCCTTGCTGACCCCTCCTTTCACAGGCAGTCCTTATCTGAAATCTTGCTTTCCTATCACGCAGTAACATGGAAGCTTTTGAAGGGATTTCCCTTTAGGAACAAAGGCAAAATGCCTCAGCAAATCTCCCTGATATTCTGCAGGTACAGCTCTTTGTGCCTTGCAGAAATTGAACCCTCATGTACCTGCTGGCTTCAGGCTTAAACTAGTATATTTTCATTTATCTTAGTAAGCACATTAAAAATCACACCTTTAGTTAAACTGGCTCAAGCTGGCCACATAGAGAAGACCAGAGACAGAGTACACAGAGTAACTGCCTTAAGACTGGGTAAAAATGATTACTTCATTCTGTAGTGGCTGAATGGCTCCAGCTGGCTTTTGTTGTATCGTACAAGAAACCTCTGTCTGAGGCAGTGTCAGGATTAACAGCCTGGCTGGTTTGTTCCGTTTCTCAGTACACTACTCCCGTCTGACTTCCTGGATGCTCTGAAAATTACTGTAAAATCATAGGTGAGAAAGTAAATTCCACAAAGAATAACTCACTACAATAGGCATACCTTTGCAGAGCTAGGAAATCATGTTTTTGAAAAAGTTATTAATCACAGAGTAAACAAAGGAAGGTGAAGAAATAGAGCAAGAGAGGAAGAGAATTGGTTTTGAAAACCAAATGCTTTTCAAGGTCTCTTCCATGAGATGGCAGCAGCTTATTTGGTGAACCGGTCTGGGAGACTGATGTGGAAGAGTGTCTGCTGAAAGCCCTACAAAACAGGCATTAGGTCTTCATAGGCTTTATCTCTATTTGCTTGGTACACATCCCTTGTAACTGTCCCAGTATAGACCAGTGGGGAGCCTTACTTGATGTGCCAAACCATTTTCCGTTGTTTGGTATGGTGGTGATTTATTTTTTCTAAATACAAGCACCCATGCAAAGAGGCAAGCTCCACACGAGTGCTATTAGTATTAAATGACGCTTGCGTTCACAAGGGTTAAGTGTGCAGGACACAGGGAGAGAGACAGGCTTGTTCAGCCTATTTTGGATTTTTTTAAAGTGTCTCACTTTGTGCAGCTACTTTTTGAATAACTGTCCAAAGCAACTTAAGTTCTGTGAGCAGAAGAGCTAGAAAAGCAGTTGGGATCTTCTCTCCTTAATAATAATAATAAAAAAAGACAGTGAACTGTTTCAGGGGAATCAAACACTCACTTTCTTTTAAAGAGGGAGATTGTGGAGAGAGGGGATTTTTTAATTTATTTTTTAAATTATTTTTTGCCTAATAGAAAGCAGCGGAAGGAAAAACATTTGAAAGGAACTATCTTCTGAAGTCTTATGACCAAAAATTTTATATTTCAGCCAATTTCATTTTCTCTTCTAAATGTTTTCTGTATTTTCCATGACAGCCGCAGTGGTGTGTGCAATATACATGTGCAGTTTGACTGTCTCCTATTCTTGATGCATTTTTTCTCTGCAGATGAGTGTCAGTGCCAAATATTCAATAGTCATAAACTACTGTGATACTCTCTGATAGAAGGTTCTGTTTAAGTGCAAATTATGGATATTTTTCTCAGTGTTTGTGCTCATTCTGAATAGCTGCATAACATGAGAGGAGCCTATTTTTGGCTTTCCCTGGTGCTTACACTTACTGGCTAATGTTAGTCATCTGTTTTTTTTCCTGTGGCCCATTAGTATCCAATCTATCAAGCACACGGGAGTCACAGTAACAAAACTGTAAACTTGAAGAGTGGCAGGAGTAAGACTCTGTGGTATTTGAGTTCAATTTAACTGTTAAATTAAACTGTTCAACTTTTGGGAGTCTGATTTCTGTGTGTTGATGGACCATTACAGTACAGTCCAAATGGGGTCTGTCAAGAGCCAGTTCTGACATTACTCCTCTGTCTTCTAATTTAGACTCCAGCTTGGTGAGAACCTCAGGGCTGGACCTTGTCCGCAAGTGAACGGGCCAAACACAGCAAGTGTGAGTGGTTTCCACAGGCAGGCTGGGGAAGGGGTAC